>NC_133778.1:78464565-78534898 GCF_003597395.2 Chelonoidis abingdonii
CAGAGAACAGGATCCCTCAGCCAGGTCCATTCTGGGGTCCAGCGAACCAGACAACCCCGTCTACCCTCACTTCCTGTCCCCAGCCAGCCCCAAACTGAAACTCTCTCCAGCCCCTCCTCTCTGGCCTCTGTCTCTTTCCTGAGCCAGGAGGTCACCTGATCTCTTTGTTCACCTTTAGCCATCCTCTTGGAGGGGGGAAGGACCCTGGCCATTTGTTGCCAGGAGACAGCATGTCGGCCATTTATGCACACTGGAGACTTAAGAAATGCATAGGGGAAACTGAGGCACCCACACAGTATTCAGAGGAAATATTAAGAACAGTCCCACTTCGTCATACTTAGCTTATGTAAATCAGTCGCTTATCACTGGACCCCTTCCTCCCCCCAGCTCCAGCCCAGCCCTCACCTGCTCCCCTGCATAGGGCTGGCATCTTTGTTCACCCCCCACACCCCTGCACAGTCCTCTGCACCCCACCCCCACTTTTTTTTTTTTTTTATAAAAATGGGCATTTGTTCCATTTGCTCTTGCCAACCAAGACAAAGAGGACAAATGCCCTCTTTTGCCAAAAAAACTCAGGACCTCTGGGTCAGGGCTTAAAAAAGGGACTGTCCTGGCCAAAACAGGATGAATGGCCACCCTACAGGAATACCATCCCTGTTTCATTTGCCTCTCCCCTCCCCTTGCCACTTCACCCTCTGAGTTACTGCTCTGTCCGTGGACGGTTGACCTTACACACGTCCTAGCTGTTTAGCAAGCTGCCGGCTTCCTCGCCTGGTTCCGCGCCTGGGCTGCTAATCTCTCTGCCCTGGTGCCCTACCCAGTTCGAGCAATTCCAGAGCAAGGTTCCATTTCAGGCCCGAAGCAGCTGATGGCATCGTTCCATTTATCATAGTGAAACAGACACGGCGGTAGCTGCACATGTAATCAAATCACTTTGTGTTGCAAGCTCGGAAGATTCACGAGTCTTCAGCCCAACACAGCAGAAGACCAGACACCATTGCAACATGCGCATCCTTCATAGCGAACCCCATCCCAAACTCCATCCAGTCTCCCTCCCCTCCACCTACCCCCTCCTATCATTCTCCTCTCCAAGCTGCTCTGCTCACACGAGGGGCCAGACGCAACCCCCACTGGATCTTTCCACTGGTTCCAGAGGGAGCTGGACGGATCCCAGGGTAGATGAGTGAGAAACAGTTTGCTCTGAATCCAACATCAAGCAGGCTACTTCCCCAGCCAGAGCCTGAAGTCAAACAAGCAGCCAGAGGTGGATTCTTTAACCTCTCCAATGCGGCAGTGAGGACTCGGAAGTTCTGCTTTAAAAGAAGGCCCCGTGGCATAGCCCCCCTGCAAGACATGCAGCCCTGAGTGTGTGTGCTCCAGACAGCGGATCACAACTCTTTTGGAGGCTTTGCCCCGACAACGACTCACTGAGAGACGAACCACTGAGTGCACGCGTGCGCGCGCGCGCACACACACACACACACACACACGGCTGCATGGGACCATGTGGACTTTGTGGGGTTCAGGGTTAGCCTGGAGAGATTTCAGTGCCTGTTTCCAGATCCAGCAGAAAAGATCAAAGCTGGACTTTCTGCAGCACTTTTATATACATTGCCACCTCAGAATAAATCCACGCTGGTGACAGCCCCTCACCAGCTTCCCCCCTAGATTTGGACAGTTAACCCTCTGTGTGCCGCCCCTCCCCATGCACACACAGCAACTGGGCAAGCAAGTCTCCCTTTGCCAGTGACCTCCTGCGTGCCTGTAGCTGCTCCAGGGCTGCCCTCTGAGAACGGACCGAATCTAGCGCCCCTGGCATCCCTCTCAAGCCAGTCAAACACCCAGGCAGGGAAAGAGAGCCTGAAAGCCAAGGAAAAAACAAGGAGCACTGTAGCTGGGAGGAGAGATCTACCCAGAATCCAGTCCCGTGAGGCACCATGGTACAGACGGGAATTTCCCTGTGACTGTCCCAAAGGGCATGTGTCAGCTAAAGGCATCTGCACCGCTGTCAGGCTGGGATTTCCCAGTGACTGGGCTTCAGGCGGGAAGGCTCTGCCATGGCCATGGTAGGGATCAGCCCATCCTGCCGCACTGCACTAGACCCCCACCCCCTACCAGGGCGTGCTAACAAACCCTGCCACATGAGACCGAGGGGAGCCATCCAGCATGCAGAAGAGCAGGGGGGAGCAGAGCGAAAGAGGAAGGAGGAACGGAACAAACCAGCGAAGGAGAAGGATCTTTGTTGGTGCACGGGAGGATGGGGAGCTTTCGTGCTCTGCCGGATGCCCTGCAGTTTGGCGTTGTACTCTGACAGGGGAGGTGGAGGGGGGGAAGGAGCGCAGGAGTGGGAGGAGGTCAGCCAGGGAGGAGACACAGTCCGCCATGGAGAGAGACAGACGGGACAAACACCACAATGGAGACAGGAAAAAAAAAAAAACCATGAGAAAAGATTAGTTGGGACCCTGAGTTGAATGGTGGCCGAGCCCAGAGACACTGGGAGCAGGGGGGGCAGCAGGGGACTGCACGCACTGGAGGTCCCTGCCGCCCCAGAACAGGGACCCGTCTTTCTCACCCCAGAAGGGAAGGAAAGGGGTCGGGATGGCTTGGTGAATGGAGCAACCGCCGTGTCTGGGCACCAGCTGAATTTTGTTCTCTGGGAAAACAGTGAAGAATTAAATGGACCAATGCCTCCTTTCAATACACGCCGAACAGCAAACACGCGGGGGGCCCAGCCCAGAGGTGGCTGCATGCATGAGGCTGGGAACAGACCCCGCAGGTGTGATTGGAGGGATCTTGGAGGGCATGGTATGTTATCTGACCAAGGGCTGCCATGGCCCAGCTATGCCACCTGGGTGAGTGGTGCTGCCAATCCAAGCGATCCCTGCCCGCAACCCCGGGGAGGGAACCCAGCTTCCCGAGGGAGCTCCCCCTCCAGTGTCACATGCAAACCTCACACTCTTTGGCCAAGCTCAGCGAGGAAATCACAAGGCCCACAGGCGTTACTGGAAGGGTGGAGGGGTGGGGCAGGGAACAGCAAGTGTCTGCATAGACCCAATGGGGAGAGGGCTGAGATTGCTCCTTAAGGAAGAACCGGGAAATGGACTGAAGGGCTGGAGAACCAGCGGAAGGGCCTGGCTCTTACCCAGAGTCCAGCCTGCCAGGACAGAGGTCAGAAAGCCAATCGGCCTGAGCATACGGCAGGTCTAAAATGCTACCTGCCCCCCAGGTGCCAGCAAGTGGAGAACTGGAGCATCTTACACCCCCTCATGTAAACGACCACACAGGGCAGCGGAGAATCTGGCACAGCGCATCAGCTGCTTTGGGTGCGAGGGGTGGGCAGGGGTGGTGTCTCTAGCCTTTGTTTGCCAGAATCTGGGAATGGGCGACAGGGGATGGATCACTTGCTGATTCCCTGGTCTGTTCATTCCCTCTGGGGCACCTGGCACCAGCCACTGTCAGCAGACAGGACACTGGGCTGGAGGGACCTTTGATCTGACCCACTCTGGCTGTTCTGACGTTAGAGGATCAGCCCATCGGTAATGAACAAACTCTCATTGAGGGGTCTGTGGTGCAGCCCTGCCGGCTCATGCAGCCGCTGCAGGTGCTTTCTGGGTCCATTGCAGGTCCCCAGGCTCTGGGGCTGGCAGGCAGCAGGGTCTCTCTGGGTGGGGGCTGCTGAAATCCAGCCCCAAACCTGTGTAATCTCACTGTGGCACCCCCAGCCAGCCGCAGGAAATTGGAGTTGTCATGATTGCAAGTCCGAGGGAGGAGGATGTTGTGTGAAATTCCCCACATACTTGCCTTGGGACTAACAGGCAACTTATAGCAGCGAGGGCCATAAATAACCCCCTCCCCGTGCCAACAGCGTCACCTCTTAACTACTTTCCCGCAGCCTCCACAGCTCCCGCCTCACGCCACGTGCTGCTAGCTCTGCTTTCAGGACACCTTGTTCTCCCCTGATGTAAACACGCCGCACTGCACTGTGTGCTGAGCTATTCTTCCCTCCAATTGCAACATATGGCCCTGCTCCAGGGACAGCTCCCAGTGTGAGCCCATCCCCAGCCTCGCCCCAGGCCCTCGCCTTCTCGGACAGGCAGAGAACTGCATCCCACCACCAAGCAGCACCTGGCCCGGGCGGCACTCGGATCAGAGAAGAATCTGGGCCGACGCAGGGTGACTCAACACCCTGGGACTCAGTCCTAAACTCAGTGCCCCAGGCTGGTGCTGTTGGAGGTGGCACGTAACAACCAAGTCCTAACCATAGGCAGCCTTTAAACACCTCAAAATGTGGTTTTCGTGAAGTTGGGGTCTGAGCGCTGGTGGCCTGGCCAAAGCGGCCCATAAATTACCCTCCCGCTTCAACTCCCAGAAATGGTTTGCGGGCTCCTTTCCTGTCCTAACCTATGACACCCTGTGCCTGGGCGCTGGTAAGCAGCTACCGCACTCCACATCAGAGGTGGCTGCATTTCAGCGCCCAGTGAAGTGGTTTGAATGCGCTATCCGTTTAGCAGCCAGGGACAGGCTCTGGGATGTAATGAGGGGCAGAAATTATCACAGACGCCAGGGTTGGTTTTGGTTTTTTAAAAAACTCTTCATAACCTGTTTTTGCTCAATGATTTCCCTGTAGCCTGAGGTGGGATATAGAATAATATGGAGATAGCCTATTTCATAGAGCTGCAAGGGACCTTGAAAGGTCATTGAGTCCAGTCCCCTGCCTTCACAGCAGCACCAAGTACCATCCCTGACACATTTTGCCCCAGATCCCTAACTGGCCCCCTCAAGGACTGAACTCACAAGCCTGGATTTAGGATCCAATGCGCAAACTAATGAGCCAGCCCTCAGGGGGAGGGGTATTCTCAGGACATTAAAGCGTTAGTCACTGAGTCCTTGAGCAGGGATAAGCCAAATCCATTGCTCAGGGCGTGATCCCTCCAATCCAGCAGCCAGCTTTCCCCACAATCGGCACCAGCACCAACCTGCCAGGACCTGGCTCCCTCCTTCTGCAGAGAGCAGCGACTCAGCCTGGGTGTGCATGGGGGGGAGGTGTTTTGCAACTGAGCGATGTTCCCTCCCTCTAACACCCTTCGTGTTTCTAGGCCGAGATGCTGGCTGGAATAAATCCCACCCCGCCACGCCTTGGAACTGCAGGCTGGATCGCGGCCCTGGCATTCCCACGGAGGGGCAATGAAAAACCTGTGCCGCAATTACAGAGAGGAAGGCAGGGCAGCTGCTTCATTCCCCAACGTGCGCTGATGGAGCCAGGCGCTGTGCATGCCCAGAAGCCAAAGCTTTATTCCCCAGGCCCGTTGGGCCACGAGGGACTTGGCTTCCTGCTTCCCAGGCTGGGGCCTGAGCTCTGAAGTTAGGGCAGGGGCGACCAGAGTCCCAAAGAGACGAGGCCAGTTTGCTATTTCATCCACGTGCCCTGTGTATGCTAAAAATGCCTTGCTGGAATGGTCCCACTGGTCAATGACCTACACCGCATCTAACAGTGCCACACTACCCCATGGGGAAATTACCTCCTGACCCCAATTGGGGGTCATATGCCCTGAAGCATCAGGATCAATGACAGACCTGGTTCTAAATATGCCCCCTGTCATCTCGTTTGTTCCCCCAGCACAGATCCAAGCTCCGAGGCTGAATGGACAGTTTGACAACAGATCCAAGGGGGCGTGTCTACGCGAAGTGCTTCAGAGGGGTGTGACACTTTCCATTCTCCTGCCTGTTCAGAACAGAACCAGCGTGCTCAGAACATCACAGCTCCTCCCGTGCCTGTGGCTGCAGGGCTAAGAAAGGAAAGCCAGGGCTCTGATGCATGGGGCAGAGACTGTAACTTACTAGAACAGACCCTAGGCCAGCAGTCCTAGTGCTCAGGCTTTGGACAATGACTAGGCTGCTCGCCTGGGGCCTGGGAGACCAGGGTTCAATTGCCTGCTCTGCTATAGACTCTCTGTGTGGCCTTGGGCAAGTCATTTGGTGTCTCTGTACCCCAGGGGGTTGGGAGGATAAATACCCTGAAGATTGTGGGGTACTCAAAGCCTGTGACAATGGAGGCCATGTAAGCACAGCACCTCGCACAGGTGGGAAGGTCCCACAATGAGGGGGAAGGGATAGCTCAGTGCAGGGGTCAGCAACCTTTCAGAAGTGCTGTGCCAAGTCTTCATTTATTCACTCTGATTTAAGGTTTCGCGTGCCAGTCATACATTTTAACGTTTTTAGGTCTCTTTCTATAAGTCTATAAGATATAATTAAACTATTGTTGTATGTAAAGTAAATAAGGTTTTTAAAATGTTTAAGAAGTTTATTTAAAATTTAATTAAAATGCAGAACTCCCTGGACCGGTGGCCAGAACCAGAGCAGTGTGAGTGCCACTGACAATCAGCTCACGGGCTGCCTTTGGCACATTCGCTATAGGTTGCCTACCCCTGGCTGAGTGGTTTGAGCATTGTCCTGCTAAACCCAGGGCTGTGAGCTCAATATGTGAGGGGGCCATTTAGGGATTGGGGGGGAACCAACCTTGGTTCTGCTGTGAAGGCAGGGGACTGGACCCAATGACCTTTCAAGGTCCCTTCCAGCTCTATGGGATAGGCATGCAATAAAAAGATGACCCCTTTGGGGGCTAGCGGCTATTGCAGGGTATCTAAAGCAGAGTCTGTTCCAACCAAGGGGCGGTAGCTATGGCTAGGCCTCCCACATCAGCATCCACAACCTGGCCCTTGAACCTGTTTGAAAATCCAGCACCATGGTGCAGTGGGGCTAACGTGCTGTTCTCTGCTTTTACAAGGTACTGGCCTCTCCGCTTTTCTCCTGCCTCCTTCCTGCTCCCAGCAGCTCCCCGCACAGGAAACAGGGGCAATTTTCCTTTGGCTGCAGAGAGGGGAGCAGGAGGACAGCTGGAAGAGATCATCATCTGCAGCCAGGACACACCTCTGCATGCCGCTCCAGTCCTGGAGCCAGCCCCAGCCCCCACCGCTCGCCAGCCGCCAGCCAACAGGGCAGCAGGGCACTTTGGAGAAGCTCCCAGAAATGCCAGCGCTGATCCAGGCAGAGCTGTCGGGAAGGCGAAGCCAGACTGGACATCTCACCAGAGCGGGCTCTCCCACCAAAGGCTGCCAGGCTCTTTTTCCCATGCAGCTGGGCACACGGAGTAACTAACGCAGCCACTGAGAAGTCCGCTCCCTAGCCCTGAGCTCAGCCGTGCTGCTCACACTGTCCCTCGCCTCACCAGCAGGGCGCCTGGCCAACGGGGCGTGTGGGAGACAGGTCGCCTCCAGTCGTGACCCTGTTTGCACAGGGAGGGGCCTCTGGGAACAGGCTGTGGGATGCTTAACTCTTCCCTGAGCTCTCTCCTGTCCTGTGCATCTGTGTTTTGTATCGCCCTTCCCACAACTTCCAACTCTTTCTCCCTCTGGCCCCCGTGTGTTCTTCCCGGGTCCGACCCCATCCCCAGGGACAGGCCTCGATTCTCCTCTCCTGGGCACCGCTCACTGAGGAAGCAGGGCCAGGCTGCCTCTTCCCAAGAGTGTGGATGGAGAGGAGTCCCCTGGTATGTTAGGTGCCCAGAGGGCCTGGTTTCCAGGGAGGCTTGGAGTCAGGCTGGGCCATGGGGCACGGGCGTCTCCATCCCAGTGGGACTTCCACGCAGTCGGAGCCTCGTTGATGCATTCGTGGCTCCATTCTGCTTGTGGATCCAGCCGCAAGAGCTGGGCACGCAGGCCCTCCGCCTGCTCTCTGCAGAAGGGGCTCCCATAACCCACCCTCACCCAACAGTCTAGGGCAAATGCAGCCGGGCCCTGGGGTGACGGCCAGCCAGAGGTGGCACCACAAATCAAAGCCTCTTACCTGCTACTCTGTGGGCCACCAGCCCTTCCAGGTTCAAGGGCTCTTCTTCCGAGGGTCTAGCAGGCTCTTGGTGATGCTCCGCTCCCTTCGGGGGCATCTGGGCTTGGGCTGTCGCTGTGGGAGAAGGGGGTGACATGATCAGGGGCTGCTGAGGCCCCACAGGGCTGTAAGCTGTTGCCGGAGGAATGGGAGACGTTGGGGAGCTTCCCGGTGAGCGACTGTAGCTCCTTGTCTGCGGCACAGGCGGCTGCTGGTTCTGATATCCGTAGGGCGAGTAGGACACCCCCAAATCCTGCCCCATGTACTCTGGCTCACCAGCACCCCGGCCTTCCTGGGCCGGCGGTCCTGGCAGATAGGCTTTGGATAGCAGTTCAGAAGCCGGTGGGGGCTGGGTGACAGCAGTGCCCATGGCGTTGTGGGACACACTCGCCGGCATGGCTCCGAAGGCGTTGCTGGGTCTTGGCTGGGTCACCTGAGGGGCCACCTGGCTAGGAAGGCCCAACACTGGCTGGGCAGACAGAGAGGAGACCACCGGGCCGGGCTGGTCCTCTGTGGAGGCCACTGGGACGCTCTGGGACTTGTGCAGTGTCGAGACAGACGGGTCCAGGTCCAGCATGAGCATGTTCAGTGCTTCTATCGACTGCTCGATCTCCTTCGGGGAGGCCACCCGGGGGAACTCAGGGATGCTGTGGCTCGGAAGGGGGGCCACCTGCAAGGGGCTGGGTTGGGGGCTCGAACTGGAGACGCTAGGGCTTTGGCTTTCCAGGCCACCGTCTTGCTGGCGGGAGGGTGGCCTGCTCCCGCCGCTGCTGCTGCCCTGCTGCTGCCAGGCGTTGAGGCCCCTCTGCACGGCCTCCCGGCTGCTGGAGCTCCGTGCCGGCGCCTGGGGGAGCTGGAGGCCCGGCTCGGTGGCTGGGTAGGACTGAGAGCGGAATATGTCGTTGGAGTCAAAGCCGTACAGGTAGGGCTGTGTGGCTGCTGGCGGCCGGGGCTGCAGCCAGCCGGGCTCAGGGAAGCCGGCTTGCTGCTGCCGGTAGCCGGACAGGTTCTCCTGAGCAGACATCGAGGGCCGGATCTGGCTCAGCAGGGGCTGGGGGTGTCGCCCCATCATGCTCCGCAGTGTGTTCTGGTTGCTGTACGGGTACCCCCCATTGATCAGCGGCTCCGAGTCATACAGCCCCTCCTTGTGCAGCTTGTCTGCGCCGTCGAAGCTGGACGGGCCGTTGGGCAAGGAGGAGAGGCTCTCCATCCGGGGAACCTCCTGGTAGCCGACCTCGCTGGCGTTGGTGGTGCCGTCGCAGGAGGAGAGGGTGCCCAGGCTGCCGACGCTGTGCCCGTCCTGGTTGGGCAGGTCGTCGTCCAGGATGTCCGTCTCCCGCTCGGCCACCAGGGTGCCGGCGCTCCCGTTGACGTGCACCTGGGCCGGCACCACGTGGCGCCCCGTGAGGGCGGAGCTGCCGGCCGGCACCGCCCCTGGGTGGCGGTTGTGCATGGGGGCTTCGCTCTCTAAGCCGAAGCCGCTCAAGAGGCGCTCGAGCTCTCGCTTCTCCTCGGGGGTCAGCGCCGGGGGGCCACCACCAGGCACCGCCTGCTCGTCGGTCTTGTCGGTAGCGGTGGAGTTGCCCGAGTCGCTGCTGACGGAGAGCGTGTGCTCGAGGTGGTTGGGCGTCGCAGAGAGGGGGGCGCGGCCGGCGTTGACGGCTCCGGTGCTACCGTGGAGGGAGTCTTTCTTCTTCACTTTGGCGTAGAGGCTCCCATCCAGCGGCCCCTGAGTGTGCCCGAGCTCTGCATGGGGAGAAGAGAACAAAGGAGATCAATGGTTTGCACGGGGCGGGAGAGAAAGCTAATGGCTCCCATTAAGCACAAATGGCTTCAACGCTCAAACGCTGAGCTAAGGGCCCTGTCAGCCGTCTCCCAAGCACTCAGCCTGCCCATGAAATACACACCACGTTCCCACCGCTCTCCTGCAGAGACGCCAGCGCTGTGTCCTCTGTGGCTAACGTGGCCAGAGGAGACGGCGTCTACTGAGACGTTACTGGAAACCTGCTTTCACTGCACTGAAAGCACAGGATGCTTTGCAGGCTGGATCGATACAGCGTTAATGTGAGCTCTCCCGCAAGGCTGAAACTGGATCCTGGGCTGTGTGAGGCGTATGGCCCTGCGTGACTCTGGAAAGGAGCTCCAGACCCCTTGACCTCCTGCACATTGCAAGCCACAGAACCTCACCCACCCATTCCTGCAACAGACCCCTGAGTTCTGGCTGAGTTACTGAAGTCTCAACGACTTCGAGTTACAGAGAACCCACCGGTTAAATCTGCAAGTGACCCACGCCTCACGCTGCAGAGGAAGGCAAGTCCCCACAGGGTCTCTGCCAATCAGACCCAGGGGGAAATTCTTTCCCAACCCCGAATATGGTGATCAGTCAGACCCTGAGCATGTGGGCAAGACCCAGCAGCCAGACACCTGGGAAACAACTCTCTGTAGTAACTCATACCCCTCCCCAGCGAATGTCCCATCACTGGCCATTGGGGATATCTGCGGGTAGCAGTCGAAGATCGGCTACATGCCATTGCAGGCAGTGTCTCCGTACACTTCTCGCACTCAGTCTTGAAGCCAGCCACCACTGCTCCCCTGGGAAGGCCGCTCCAGAACATCTCACACAAACCAGGGGGATGGCTGGCTGGCTTCTTCAATTCCAGGCCAGAAAGGACTGTTGTGATCATTTCGTCTGACCTCCTGGATAACACAGGCCAGAGAACTCCCCTGAGCTCTAGCTCAGATGAAAGTGGTTGTTTAAAATCCAACCTTGATTTCAAAATAGCCAGTGATGGTAAATCCACCAGACCCCGTGGTAAACTTACCAGTAGTTAATTACTCTCACTGGTAACATTTATGCCTTATTTAAAGTCTGGATTTGTCTAGCTTCAATTTCCAGCCACGGAATATTTGTCTGCTAGGTCAGGGGTTCTCAGGGTTTTTCTTTCTGAGCCCCACACAATATGCTATAAAAATTCCAGGGCCAAGCAGGGGGGCCACGAGGGGCTTGGGTTTCAGACATGCAGGGCGGGGTGCTCAGGGAGGGGGAGACTTGGGTCTCTAGCCACTGGATGGGAGTTCAGGCTTCAGCCTTGCGGAGATGGGGGCTTCTTCCCCACAGGCCTGAGGGCTTGGGGCTTCTGCCCCATGGGGCAGGGGCTGGAGGCCCCAGACTTCAACCACTGGGCAGGGGCTTGGTGCTTCAGCCCTATGGGGCTCCAGGCTGCCGCTGGGGACCGGGGCTCCAGGATCCTGGCTTTAGCCGTACAGGGCAGGGGGACTCGGAGATTTAGCCCTGCAAGGTGGGGGGCTCAGGGTTTCTGCCCCCTGAAGCGCTGGGGGTCAGGGCTCCTGGCTTTAGCCCCGCGGGGCACTGGGTCTCAGCGCTCACTGGACACGCACCAGCTTGAAGATGGTTCCCCTTTAACAGTTTCATTTGGAGACCTGTCAGTTAGCCAGTTTTAAATCCATTTAATGGAGCTCTCCCTCCCTTGCTCCTCCCCAGAGAATCCGAGCCTCTTCTGGGGCCAGCCCACCCAGCAGCATTTTAGACTGGGACATTTGTGGTCCCGGACACTGCTCTTGTGACATTTCCACCGCGACACAGTGTCACAAGCCCAATGTGGTCCCACTGCGGGACAAGACCCGGGCTCCCTGCCTGCAGGAATCAGCCTGCTCCATTCTGAACCTTGCGCTCAATGACTGAGCCCCGGCAGGGCTGGACTGAAGCGGCGATGGGTCGACACCGTAAGTCAGACGTCATCACCTCGCCATGGGGCTACGCTGAGTCAGCTGGTCAGTTTAGGAGACTCCATCATGCTCCGTTAGCCCTGGCTGACCTCACACCCAAGCGAAGCAACCAGCCATTTTGGACCTCACCCTTTTGAGGGCCCTATAACCCATCCCAGCTCTACAGATCCCATCCGGGCCTGATCATAGCCTGGTCCCTCATGCTGGCACTTGGGGCTCTGCAAAAATGCAAGGCCAGCTGCCATCCTCCAGGTGACTCAGGTTTTTCCAGACTGGTCCCCCAGCCTTAATTTTAAACTGCTCTCTGCTCCAGGGCTGCCCGGGGCTCTGCTGCCCTGGGTGAGTGCAGGGTGTTGGGGAACATGAGCTGCTTCAGATGGGCCGGGTGCCAGGAGAATGTCA
Source organism: Chelonoidis abingdonii (assembly GCF_003597395.2). Classification (NCBI taxonomy): domain Eukaryota; kingdom Metazoa; phylum Chordata; order Testudines; family Testudinidae; genus Chelonoidis; species Chelonoidis abingdonii. Next base: position 78,476,596 of record NC_133778.1, read on the forward strand.
TCTCCTATCAAAAGCGCTGCCTTGGCACTACGAGTGTGGCATGGAACAGCAGAGCAAGCCATCCATTTCCCCACTCTGCCCTCCTGCCGAAAGCCCCCTCTCTCCCTGTTGGACTCTCTCCATTTCTTTTCCCAGATCCCCAGTGAGGTTTCCTGGAAGGCCATGGAGGCAACATTAAACTCTTTCTTTTTAGAGGAAAAAGTGACTCTTCTCTGGCCGCAAGCCAGAGGCCTGACTCACAGCCGGAAGATGGCTTGATGCGACAGGGTGAAATCAGAATGCTCTGATCTGCAGGCAAACACTTCCGCAACAGAGCCAGGCGTACCAGAGGAGGGAGGCTAACCAACCCCTGTGCTCCTGTCCAAATACTGTAACCTCCACACAACATGGACACACACACAGAGCACAACCACCATGTAGCGCGTGCTCGCACACACATGCAGCCTGACACCCCAGAGCAATACCCGCGCAATGCACATACCAGTCCACAACCCCCAAACAACATGCACACACAAACACAGCAACAGTGCACAGCAAGCCATGCAAACACACAGCAACATGCATACGACAGATGTCTGCCTGTGCACACAAGTGTGATGACACAGACACTCACACAGCAACTCCCACACAGCAACACTATGGGCAGCGGGCACACTATTTCTTGATTAAGGATGGCAAAAAGTCCTCTCTGTACAGTGCACATGCCACCAACAGAGTGGGACATACAAACCTAGGAAGACACAGTTCGACATGGGGGGGTTGATGGATGGGGATGGGGGGGTGTTGATGGATGGAGGGGGTTGATCCTACTTGTATAAGTAGGGGTATTGCCAGTTAATCGAGGGACATGATCATTCCCCTCTATTCAACATTGGTGAGGTCTCAACTGCAGTACTGTGTCCAGTTTTGGGCCCCACACTACAAGAAGGATGTGGAAAAAATGGAAAGAGTACAGTGGAGGGCAACGAAGATGATTAGGGGGCTGGAGCACATGACTTATTAGGAGAGGCTGAGGGAACTGGGGTTATTTAGTCTGCAGAACAGAAGAGTGAGGGGGGATTTGATAGCAGCCTTCAATTACCTGAAAGGGGGTTCCAAAGAGGATGGATCTAGACTGTTCTCAGTGGTGGCAGATGACAGGACAAGGAGTAATGGTCTCAAGTTGTAGTGTGGGAGGTCTAGGTTGGATATTAGGAAACACAATTTCACTAGGAGGGTGGTGAAGCACTGGAATGGGTTCCTTAGGGAGGTGGTGGAATCTCTTCCTTAGAGCTTTTTAAGGCTCTTTTTGACAAAGTCCTGGCTGGGATGATTTAGTTGGAGTTGGTCCTGCTTTGAGCAGAAGGTTGGACTAGATACCTCCTGAGGTCCCCTCCAACCCTGATATTCTAGGATTCTATGAAGGCGAGCGTGGTGAAGTCTTTTTTCAATTTCAATGGGCTTTGGATCAGGCTACAAATTGTTACTATAACACACATTCTACACAGTATTATTCATTTTTCGCCTTCGGTCTCTTGTAGGGTTTTGTGCAGACGTAGCCGGGTTAAGTTCAGACGAAAGCAAGCTCAGCCCACTGAACAGGTCCGGGGACATCCAGGGTTACACGTCATTCTGTGCCAGGAGTCTAAGATCTTGGGGCGGGAAGAATGATTAAGATTTTCCCAGGGAGAGATGCCCAGCCTCGGCGTGGCTTTCAATGGCTCCGTACACCTCCGCCAAACCAGCCGGTCCCCAGCCTTACTCTACAGCCGCTCCTAAGCGAACTGTCAAACAAGGTCATTTGAGTGCCCAGAGCTCCGGAGAGTGCCCAGCCTTCTCCTGCCTGCGGACATGCTTTGGGGAGAGGATGCTGATCCAACATCCCTCTCGCAGGCAGGGTAGTCACAGCTCACGGGGAACCCAGGGTTGGACTCAGCAGAGGGGAGACCCAGAGCAATGCCTTCTTCCAGACCAAAAAATCAGCTCTCCCGGGCTCTCCCCACCAGCCAGGTCCGCATTCTCTAGGCTATTTGCTGCCATTCAAGTTAAGCAGTGCTCCTCGGGCCGAAGCACAAGCAGGCCAATCAGCGACACTAGGGTTGTTATAGCTGAAGCGCACCCTGGGAGGCTGGCCACGAGCCACAAGGAGGCAGGAACAACGCGCCGGCAGGCTATGTCCATATCAAATAAATAGAGCATGTGGCCCAGGACAAAATAGAGGGAAGAAGCTTGAATTAGCACCCTGGTTCAGAACCTGCCCTGCTGCCAGGAGAAGCTTCTCCAAAGCATTCGCAGAATGGGCTTCTGGCAGGGGCTGGGGGGGATTTTTAAAGCTCTAAACGAGGCCAGCAAAGTCCCACGGTGGCCTTTGGACCAGATTCTCTTTGAGAAGGATGGAGGTGATGAGCCAGCAGGGAGGCCAAGCCGTGGGGACAAACAGCAGGAGCTTGATACGTTGACAAACGGGACGATATGACCCACGAGTAGGGTTGCCAGTTTTGGTTGGATGTATTCCTGGATATTTCCTCACATGACATAATCTTTAATTAAAGAGTCATCTTTGATTCCTGGAGACTCTAAGCCAGTCCTGGAGGGTTGGCAATCCTACCCACAAGGCCCTTGCCAAGCTGATGGTCTAAGTCCACGTGTTGCTGTCCAACGGGAGGCCCTCGGGGACGTCTACACTGCAATACAGGAGCCGAGGCTCCGCTGCAACTGGCCCAGTCAGCTCACTCGGGCAGTGGGGCTCCAAACTGCAGGGAAGATGTTCGAGCACCACCCATCCCAAAGTAACAGGGGACAGAGGCGTCACAGCCCAAAGAGCTCACCCCCAGCTTCCAGTTTCCATGGAGCTGCCCCAAGTTCTGCTACTGGTTAAGCTAGGCTGGCTCAGAGTGGTTAGAGCCAAATTTAGCCCTTTCCACCATGGTTTGGAAACACCCACTGCTCGGTCCCAGCAGACGCCCATGAGGCAGGTAAGAACAACCAGCTGCAGGCGGGTTAAGTGACTCACCCATGCCACACGAGGAGTCGGTGTCGGAACTGGGACTATAACTCCCAGCTCTTGACACCCGCTCCTGTGTTTTAGCCACTAGGCAAGGTTGCACAAGAGCAACTTGCTCACAGGCGGATGGAGATGAGAGACAGAAAAACTCTCCTGAATCCACTTACGCACCCCTGCGCAGCAGATACAGCCCAAGCTCATGGCTTACAGATCGCTTTGGAGGGCACAGAACTAGCAACCTATCTGAGACTGAACCCAGACCATCGTTTTGGGTCCGACAGGGCAGGGAGCAGGGTTAAAAATGACCAAACACTTCTATTGCCATGAAAAAAAAAAATCAGGATTCTGTCTGCAGTGATGGCAAGGATGGGACGTGTTGCAGATTCGCCACATTCACAGCAAAACTGGCAGAATCCCAATTCCTGCTTGAAGCAAGTGGGCACCTGCTCCCCTGGTCAGTTGTCAGACACAAGTGCAAAGCCAAACCAGGGACAGTCCGTCCAAATCTCTATCCAATGAGAATGCCCCACCTCATTTGTCTCTTGTTTCCCGAGACCATCTGGGATGGTAGCAGCATCCTCACCATGGCATGCAAAGCACCCACCATTAGCTTACTGGCTTAACGGCTTTTATTTTTCAAAGGTATCTGACACAACGAGAATGTTTTTGTTCGATCCACCTGTATTGATTCAGGCAGAGAGGATGGAGAAGGATCCAAACAAAACCTCAGGGCTTTGCTAGAGGAAGTCCCTTTTCTGCTCTAACCCACGCCCATTACCGTGCTATCTGATCCCACGGACCCAGGCACTGATCTAAACCGAACACCACAACAGCACAACTCACCAATTCTCCAACAGCTTTACCCTGCTCTCTGGCCTTCATCCCCCAGCGTGTCCCTTCCCCTTTGAGCAGAGAGAAATCAAACAACAGATTGTAGGAAAGGAGAGAGTGGCCGATATAAAAAGTGGCAACTTCCTCCAGACACTGGCGGCCACATTCATATACGCTTCCCAAATCACCGGCCAGGCACTTGGTGCTGGTGCAAAGCAGGTGTGGCACAGCAGAGTATAAACCGCTGCCCAAGATGAAGGGAAACAAGCGAATTGGCGTCTATGCCAGCAGATCGCCGGAGCAGGGGAAAGACAGCACAAGAGAGCAGTTAGAATCGCCTGGGGATGTGGCTACTTGATTTGGTTGACGCTCGGGCAAGCTCTGCACCCCATCCTGAGAGTCCTACCCACAGTGTGATCAACTCTGTCCCTCTGCCCGCTGGGCCCTGAGCTCAGGACAGCTCCACTGACTCCAGGGCTGAATTACATCCACTAGGAATCCAGCCCTGATCGTCTCCAAATGCATAGCCCCGAAGTGACAGCTAGGCCAGCTGGCAGGTGGGGACCGCGCAGCTCTGCGACAGGACGGGGAAGCACGGGAATCAGGCTGGGTTCCCAACAGGAGCTCCAGGCATTCACTCAGCCCCTGCCCTTCAATCCCAACAGCGTTTCCGTTTCATCGTCTGCCCAGCTATGAGGTTCAGCAGTGCCAAGGAGCCGTCCCTGCCCTCAGCGGGGAAGTGCTGAGACCTGCCTGGCTCTAGGCTGTCATTAACCAGCAAATTACAGTCTCCCCATCTTGCAAACTAAATTGGGTCAGATTCATGAGGAAGCAAAGCCCAGCCCAGGACTCAGAACTTACCAGCTGGATGGAAGGAAAATACCCAGCAGAAGAGGAGGAACTGGGTTAATTTCCTTCCCTCGCTGTTCACTCCCTTTTCCTTCAGTGCCGAAGCTTTCTAAGAGTTCCTGAGAGATGGCAGCCCCCGCTCTGTCTGTCTCTACCCTGCCTCTCCGCCTGTCAGGGACTGGAGCGGGGTGTTTCCTGGCTCGTGGGATAAAACGCCGTCTGTAATTTCAGCCAGTTGGATCCCAAGGATTTCTCATCCTGCAGCTATGTGATTTTAGAATGACATCACGGAGGCTGCGAGTCCAGCAGCACAGCACTGGGCGGCTGCACCGCACAGACGCTAGACAGAGCACTCGCCCAGAGCCAGCGAAGAGAGGGAAGGAGGTGGAGAAAGGGAGGAGAGGTGAATGGGCAGAGAGTGGTGGGGCAGGGGATGAAGAGAGGGAGATGGAAAATCAGAGACCAGAGCCAGACAGCCTGAAAGGGGAGGTGGTTTTTCCATTCCCTCCGGGCCTCAGCTCTCTGCGAACGGGACCACACAAGGGACATCCATGCTTCTCCGGCTGCGGACCAATCACATGAAAAGGACGGGGGCTAAACAGAGCCTGTGGCTAACTGAGTGACACAAACAAATTCACCCCCATTGAACCCCACTGAAGCCAATGGAGGGATGAGAACTTAGCCCGTCGAGATAGCTAGATAGAGGGGGTGTATGGGGATGGATAGATAGAGGGGGTGTATGGGGATTGATGGATGGATAGCTAGATGGATAGAGGGGGCTTTTTTATTCAAACCAGGACATGCATCGCAGCTTAACTAGCATCAGGACAGGGCAGTTTCAGGGCCTTGAAAATCTTTCCCCAAACTTCTGGATGTTTGAAATACAAAGGCATTCTCACAAGCTGTGCAGGCGCACGCAGTTCAGCCTCCTGTTATTTTAGCAGCCAGGTTTCACACTGGAAGACACTTTCCAAGCACAGTTCCAGCCAGATGGGCTCTTATGCGCGCTCGCTCTCTTATTCAGGCAGGTTTAAGTTTCAAGGAAACTTTGACAGTGAAAATAAGGTATAACTTTCACTGGGTATTAACCATTTTTTCCTACTTTTCCTCGACGAAAGAGACTGCGCAAGGCATCCTACCCACTGAGAAAGCCCTGCCGGCATTGTGCCCTGTTGCAGTGATGGCAGAACACAGATGGGGCATACTCCAGAATGGTGTCCAGCACCCACGACACTACGGTTTGCGTGCCCCGTGCCACTCCAAATCAGGGTGAAGATTCAGCGTTTGAATTATGAAAAATACCCCAAAGCATGGATGATGCAAACATTTGCTCTTCAGAATGGTATCCCAAAGTGCTTGGCAAACATTCCTGCAGCAAAGCTCACAGCAACCCCTGGGAACAGGTGAAAATGACAGTCCCCATTTAACAGATGGGGAAACTGAGGCGCTGGGAAGTAAAGCGTCTTGCGTCAAGTCACACCAAGAGTTTGCTCTTCTGCCTCTCAGTCCAATGCTGCAGCCACTAGACAATGCTGCCCCCTCAATGCTCTGATCTATCTGAACCTTGTGGGAAGCTCAGAAAAACAGGTTCTGTCCCAGTTCTTTAGCATTTCCCTTTCTGGAGCCAGGGCATGGATGTGAAACAGACAAACTGGGTTAGTTTGGAAGGCAGGGAACATTTGGGGGGTTGAGTTTCTGCCAAAGATTCAGGCCAGCTCTTATTGTCAGTGAGCCAGTTCAGGAGCCAGTTGGGCGGGAGTGATTCCAGGAGGGCGTCTGGCCACCTGCTCCATCATCATAAGGGGTATGTCTACCCGGCAATCAGAGCTATGCCTGCAGCACACAGGGACAGACCCGAGCTAGCTTTGATTGCGCTAGAGCGGGGAAGACACAGCAGCATGGCCTGGCTGCTAAGGTACACAGAACAGGGTCCCAGGCAGGTTTGTATGGCCCATGCTACAGATGCTTCCCGGCTACCGTTAGTGGAGTCAGCAGACATCTCCACACGCTGCAGGCCCACCGCCAACGGCAGTGGAGACAGACTCGATATGTCCAACGTCCCTTGCGCTTGCACCAATCATGCTACCGAGAACCGCCCCTCCCAGAGTACCAGCCAATCCTGCACTCCTCTGCCTTCAAATCACGGAGCAGACTCAGAGCCCAAGCGAGCAGAGGGGACAACGAGAGTTCTTAAACCTTAGGCTGTGTCTACACTCGCAAGTATACAGCGGCAGAGCTGTACCTCTCAGGTAGCCGCTCGGTGCCAATAGGAGAGCTCTTCCATGCTTTGGCTGTCCTGTGGCCTCTTGGGCCCCACACCGCAGCTGAAAAGGAAGCATGACCTGCACTCCCCCAGCCCACTGCCATGCTGGTTAATGCATGCTGCTGGCTGCCCTTAGGCAAGCTGTGATCAGCCCCAGCTGGTGCACTGCTCCCTGACAGACTCTGTCCCGCTCCCATGCTGTCTCCCGGACCCAGCCCACCTCTACCTCCCACTGGGAGGCTGGCACTTAGGAAGACGCTGCTGCCACTAGCAGCATAACCAAGACCTTCGCACTGCAGCCATCATCCCCGTCGTCTCTTCCTCAGCCACCTCCTACCCTGCTGCTCCACCAGGTAACTTCCAAGCCTGGTCCCTGTGAGAACAGGCCTGACGAGAGGCTGTGGCTGACTCCGCTGTGCAGCCAAGCAGAAGGGATGGGTCTTGGAATGGGGTGGGGAGATCACCCAAATAGTCAGGACGCAGAGCTCCGGGGCGTGGGTCCAGCCCGCCCTGCCCCACCTAGTTAAGGAACACGATGAGCTCCAGCAGTGCCAGAAGCTGATGGGATGCAGGAGCAGACCTGAGCCCGGTCAGTGCTGTGGGTGTGCCAGGAATGGGTGCAAGAGATCAAACAGTCGGCCGGGGAGAGAAGGGAGGAGTGGTCGGCTTCGGCATCTGCAGAATGTTTTAAAGGCCCAGGCAGACCAAGCCCACCACCATGCCAGGTTGCTGTAAACAGAACCCCAGGAAGGCAATGGGGGAGCGATTCCAGCAGTAGCGAGAATCGCTGCCAAAACGATTACTCAGGTGGGGAATTAGCAAGTCTCCTGCAGATGTCGGAGCTGGACGCGGGTCAAAGGCATCCAGTCCCGCATCGCCAGCCCATAAAGTCCTTTCACAGACGACATTCAAAATCGCTTAGCTAACAGTAGACGGGGGGCAGGGAAAGGGGGGGGAACTGGGGAAGGTGGAGAGATTCAGGGATGGAATGGACAGAACGACCCCCCCACTGCAGGGCTGTGTGAGTGCTGCCTCGGGGGCCATTCTGCCCCATAACGAACCGTGGGACTGATTTCATGACACACGTCCTGAGGTAAAGATGTGCATGGGCCAGGGTCCCCCTGCCATGCAGTACATCAGCGCATGCACCGCCCAGGGCTCCAAACTTCCGCTGGCTTCCCCAGGAGTCACACGTGCTGCAGGATTGGGACTAGCAGATCAGGGAAAGGGATTTCTGGAGGCCGCCTGGCAGATGGTTAAAGCTGGGGACTGACAGTCAGGACACTCCAGGATTCGCAGCTTGCCTCTGAGAGTGGAGCAGTTTAAGTGAGAGAGTTCAGCTGATGGGGAGTCAGGACTCCTGGGTTTCCGCCCTAGCCCTACCACTGGTGCATAGGGCGGAAAATCACCGAATTAAAAAATGTTTATATTTGGGTGCTTACCACTGAGGCACCGAAATACATGGCCTAACTACCACAGAAGAGGAAACCTTACAGCCCTGACTCGAGTCAACGGGAGCCGCACGTTATTCAGCACTCTGGCTTATTTAGCTGCGTAAATACAGACACAGGTGTCTAACTGCAGGCACCTACATTGGAAAACGTTGGCCTAACTGGGGGTAAAGGCAGCGACAGGCTGACACCCAGCAGCAGTAAGAACAAACGTGGCTTGTGTTGGCCAAGAGAATGCTATGTTCCGTGACTATCATGTTTTTTTCCGAGGCCAGGACATAATATATTTATTTCTTGGGATCCAGGTCCCCATTACAAGCCCCTGCAGAGGATGAATCTAGACTGTTCTCAGTGGTAGCAGATGACAGAACAAGGAGCAATGGTCTCAAGTTGCAGTGGGGGAGTTTTAGGTTGGATATTAGGAAAAAAAATTTCACTAGGAGGGTGGTGAAGCACTGAAATGGGTTACCTAGGAAGGTGGTAGAATCTCCATCCTTAGAGGTTTTTAGGTCAGCCTTGACAAAGCCCTGGCTAGGATGATTTAGTTGGGAATTGGTCCTGCTTTGAGCAGGGGGTTGGAGTAGATACCTCCTGAGGTCCCTTCCCACCCTGATAGTCTATGATTATATGAATTTCCAGTGACAGAAGGATGGGCCGGCCTGGAAGCCCTAGGGTGGGAGGCACTGGGCTGCTAAACGTACAGAGGGATCTAATGCCCGCTCCCTTCCCGCTCTGTTCCCAGTGGGAGCCAGGCATGTGGCTAAAGTAGCAAGGTCCTTGCTGATGGAGACATTGCATTAATGGGCTCGTAGCTGCTAGCCCACACTGGCCAGCAGAAAGGCCATTGGAGTGGGGAGAAAGATGGTGGTGAAGGCTGGTGGGCCCTGGGATCTTTCTACATCACTCAAAAAACTAACCCAATTATAACTGCGTACTGGTGTTTAACCTATTATCACACGGTGGATTACCATCTCCAGGGGTGAAAGTAGAAACAGGGACTTAGTGGTATGGGGCTGGGTTGGGGCCGGCTCTGGCCCCGGAACGGGCAGGGTCTCGGGTGGAAGATGGGGAATGAGGGGGAATCAGAGCCAGACCCGGCCTGCCATGTACCAGGAAGTGCCCTCCCCCTCCCCTGCTGGGGCAGCAGTGGCAGCCAGGGGCTCCGGCAGCAGTTTAAAGGGCCCAAGGCTCAGCTGCTACTACCGCCCCAGGCCCTTTAAACCACTGCCAGAGCCCCCGGCTGCCGCTGCTACCCTAGGGCTCCAGCGGCTATTTAAAAGGTTGAGGCCACAGAGGCAGCAGGAGTCCCAGGCCCTTTAAATATCCCCGGGACCCCGCCGCTACTCCAGGGCTCTGGGGGCTATTTAAAGGGCCCAGGACTCCCCTTCTTCTACCGCTCTGGCCCTTTAAAAAGCCAATGGAGCCCTGGGGTAGCGATGGCAGGGCTCCGGCAGCTATTTAAAGAGCCCTGGGCAGTAGAGGCAGCGAGAGCCCCAGCACTTTAAATAATCCCCGGAGCCCCACCGCTATGCCAGAGCTCTGGCAACAGGGCTCTGGCAGCTATTTAAAGGGTCTGGGGCTCCAGCTGCTGCTGGGAGCCCCAGGCCCTTTAAATTGCCGCCTGGGGAAGCTGGGCTGTCCCGGTACGGCACACTGGCTCTTGCCAGTACATCGTACTGGGGTGTACCCGCTTACTTTCACCTCTGACCATCTCCTTCCAGAGGAACCTGCTACCCAACCTTCCACGTGTAACAGAGATGAAGCACTAGAATGCCTAAGGCCTCGGATCACCATGGACTGAGCCTCCGGGACAGACCAGTCTGGCAGGAGCAAGATCCCACCTAGGTCCTCCCACAGGCAGCGAGCTGTTATGAATCTGTGCTACGGATCCAACCAGGCCCAACCAAGACCACAGCACTAGAGAGCTAGATGCTGCACTGACTTGTAGCAAGAGACAGCTCCCGCCCCAAAGAGCTTACAATCTGAATAGATAAGGCAGAAAAAGGGTGGGAGAATGGAAGGATAATTTCTTCTCATTTTACAGCAGGGAAACTGAGGCACAGAAAGATGAAGTCACTGGCCCAGGGTCACACAGGGAGTCTGTGGCAAAGTCAGGAAGTAGCCGTAGATCCCCCAAGTTCCAATCCAGCACCTTAACCACAGCGGTATAAGAGATCTCCCCACACCACACTCCCCAGAGCTCCATCCAGTCTCATTTCATGTGCCTCGAGTGACTGGTGCCTGTCGCTTTCTTTGGGAGGCCATTACGGCATGACAGAGGCAGAAGGGGTTTCTTTCAGAAACACAGGCAGAGAGATCTCATGCATATAGCCATTTTGCCAATATTTAGTTGATCTTTTCTGTTGCTGAACTTCCCTCTGCTCAGTCACTCTGGCCTGGATTGCACAGGATGGTTCTGATCTCGACATTAACCCAGCTCAGTAGCGTGGCTGAGAACGCTACAGAGAGAGAGTGACTCTGCCAGCCACTCTCAGACTGTCCCTTGCAGGGAAATGCTATTTATGAGGATACCACAACGCCCTGGAGTAACAGGGTAAATGCGCTGCCTCATGGAGAGCCCTGAAATACATCCTGGGCAGCAGCCATTTTCACCATGCCAGTGTGATTAATCTCCGACTTATTTCTGTGATGCAGACACACAGCACAGCAGGGAGTTGAAAGAGGCACATCAGACATGACCTGGACTTGAGAGTGCTCAGATACGATGGTGAAAGGGCTCTATGAGAAAGACAGACAGATGGGGTATATGGGGATAGACAGACAGACAGATGGGGTGTATGGGATAGATACATAGACAGACAGGGTGTATGGGGATAGACAGACAGACGGGGTGTATGGGGACAGACAGATGGGGTGTATGGGATAGATACACAGACAGACGGGGTGTATGGGGACAGACAGACAGGGTGTATGAGAATAGACAGACGAGGTGCATGGGAATAGACAGACAGGACATATGGAGATAGACAGACAGACAGGGTATATGTGGATAGACAGACAGACAGATGGGGTGTATGGGATAGATAGACAGACAGACGGGGTATATGGGGACAGACAGACAGACGGGGTATATGGGAATAGATATACAGACAGACAGGATGTATGGAGATAGACAGACAGACAGACGGGGTGTATGGGATAGATACATAGACAGACGGGGTGTATGGGGATAGACAGACAGACGGGGTGTATGGGGACAGACAGATGGGGTGTATGGGATAGATACACAGACAGACGGGGTGTATGGGGATAGACAGACGGGGTATATGGGGACAGACAGACAGGGTGTATGGGGACAGACAGACAGGGTGTATGAGAATAGACAGATGAGGTGCATGGGAATAGACAGACAGGACGTATGGAGATAGACAGACAGGGTATATGTGGATAGACAGACAGACAGATGGGGTGTATGGGATAGATAGACAGACAGACGGGGTATATGGGGACAGACAGACAGACGGGGTATATGGGAATAGATATACAGACAGACAGGATGTATGGAGATAGACAGACAGACAGACGGGGTGTATGGGATAGATACATAGACAGACGGGGTGTATGGGGATAGACAGACAGACGGGGTGTATGGGGACAGACAGATGGGGTGTATGGGATAGATACACAGACAGACGGGGTGTATGGGGATAGACAGACGGGGTATATGGGGACAGACAGACAGGGTGTATGGGGACAGACAGACAGGGTGTATGAGAATAGACAGATGAGGTGCATGGGAATAGACAGACAGGACGTATGGAGATAGACAGACAGGGTATATGTGGATAGACAGACAGACAGATGGGGTGTATGGGATAGATAGACAGACAGACGGGGTATATGGGGACAGACAGACAGACGGGGTATATGGGAATAGATATACAGACAGACAGGATGTATGGAGATAGACAGACAGACAGACGGGGTGTATGGGATAGATACATAGACAGACGGGGTGTATGGGGATAGACAGACAGACGGGGTGTATGGGGACAGACAGATGGGGTGTATGGGATAGATACACAGACAGACGGGGTGTATGGGGATAGACAGACGGGGTATATGGGGACAGACAGACAGGGTGTATGGGGACAGACAGACAGGGTGTATGAGAATAGACAGATGAGGTGCATGGGAATAGACAGACAGGACGTATGGAGATAGACAGACAGGGTATATGTGGATAGACAGACAGACAGACGGGGTGTATGGGATAGATAGACAGACAGACGGGGTATATGGGGACAGACAGACGGGGTATATGGGAATAGATATACAGACAGACAGGATGTATGGAGATAGACGGACAGACAGACAGACAGACAGACGGGGTGTATGGGGATAGACAGACAGACGGGGCATATGGGGACAGACAGACAGACAGACGAGGTGTATGGGGACAGATAGACAGATAGACAGGGTGTATGGGAATAGATAGATAGATAGATAGATAATCTCCATATATTCCCCCATCTGTCTGTCTATCCATCCTCGAACATCTCTCTCTCTCTATGTCCAGGGATGGCTGGACAGACAGACGGATGGCTAGCTCTTCCTCTATAGTTCTCATGTAACTAAGCTATTGATAGTTAGATCTATTATTAGTGTATATCTTTGTTTAAAACTTTCTTTCAAAGAAAAATGGCCTTTTTCTTAAATAAATATTTTTGTTTCTTTCAAAACCCCAATTTTTTTTCCTAAACTGAAAAAAATATTTGTTGACAAATGAAACAAATTTCCGTGAAATACTGTAGGGGGGAAAAAGAAAGATCTTTTTTCCCTAGCAAATACTGCCCATTTCCTGGACCGCTCTAACCTGGATGATTATTCATTCTGATTTCTCCTGTGGTAGCGCCTATCCACTCAGGCAGGAGTTGAAGTCACAAGTCCGTCTACATGGCCTACGGACACACGACATTTGGAAATAAATAATCTGTGCCCCTTAGGCTGAATGATTTCAAACACAAAGGTCCTTGGTAGAATAACAGCTGGTAATAATTAATCCCTAAAGAAATGTCTTGTACACACTATAGAACTCGGGGGCTGGGACTCAGACCACTGCAGATGGTCTGTCTGGCCAAATTAATGGGGTTTAGATCCTGGTTCCTACTGCGGCTACATTGCACGGGTCTGCCAGGGGCGCAGGAGCCCACACAGCATAGGGCCAGAAGAGTGAGCGCTACACCCCACGCTAGCTGGAATGGCCCCCGAGGGGTTGTGAAAGCTGGAATGTCCTACCTTCCTCCAGGAGCTGCACTGGCACACAGCCAGCCCCAGGAAGGGGGGCGCAATGAGGAAGCAAAGAGCCATCCTTGTTCCCTATAGCTCCTGCCCCATGGGTGCATAGTTAGGATTCCCAGGAGATTTGAATTCCTGTCTAAAGCAAAGATTCAGAGCTGTGAACATTAACAAGCCAGGTCAGTGAGAGGAGATGCTCACGCTGGAAGCAGCTGATGGGAGGTGGTGGAATCTCCTTCGTTGGAGGTTTTTAAGGGATGATTTAATGGGGGATTGGTCCTGCTTTGAGGACGAGGTTGGACTAGATGACTTCCTGAGGTCCCTTCCAACTCTGATACTCTATGATTCTATGTGCACAGTTCCTCGCTCCCACCTGCCGTGACCTCCCCCGCAAACTGGCTGCGGCCTCCCTGGCGGGAGGCAGGAGGCAGTGATATATGGTCACTTTGGCGCTTAACCCAGCAAGACAAATGCTACCAAAGATGGGGAGGGATTTGGGGCAGGCTCCATGCTCTGGGCTGTAAATAACCACACTGGCTCAGGTGGAAAAACATGAGAAACTGATCCAGATAAACAGCCTTGTTGTAACCGGTCCATGGGCTGAGAGCCACAGACACAACTACTGGGAAAAGCTATTTAAGGTCAGTTATAGTTTACTGGTTCTAATGCTTCTCATCTCTCCAAGGCCTGTTAATTGAGGCCAAGGGGTCAGGTATCCAATGGCGTAAACCAGCATTGCTCCACCGGAGTCCATAAAGCCAGATCCCCAACTGGTGCATGCGGCCACAGTCCTGCTCACTTTTGAGGGAGCGACGCCTATTTACGCCAGCTGAGGATCTGGCCCAATGTAAAACAGCTCCAGTCCAAACCTGTTGCAGAGGTTCTGCCACGTTCTTTAAAAGAGGTTTCTCTACAATAAGCGCGGGCGCAGAAGCCTGGTGGCGGGCCACGAGAGACAGGCATCGCCTCACTCGCTCATGGCCCCATCACCAGGGAAGAACACAGGCGTCCAAATGGCTCCTGAAGCATTCACGTCAGCGCGTTAGTGGCACCTCTGGAGTGGAGTGGGGGGCTCAATCTCTCCTTCCTCAGCTGGGCTTGCTTGGCCGTTTCTAGACATGCCACTTCTAGGGACCCACGTTTGAGTTGCTTTTCCATGCGCCTGGTGGCCCCTCGGTGCAGTTCTCCTGGCACAGCTCCCGGCGGTGTTAGTGACGTGACGATGGATGTCACCAGGCCGAACTCCCTGGGCCGACCCTGACTCTGCAGATCAAGGGGGCCCAGGCGAGCGCTCTCTCTTCCCGAGGGATGTGCTCAGGCTGGGCTTTCTCTACGCGAGGGCTCCCTTCTTTGTGAGGCAGGAATGTGAAGAGGAGGGGTCAGGACCCCAGCCAACAATGCAGCATCTGTGGAGAAAACTCCTGCTGCAAATCCCATTGTCATCCCCCATCTGCATGGCTCGGCTCAGCCCTGCCGAAAGCCCACTGGGGGCAAGGAGCTGTTTGCAGCAGGAGAGAGGGGAGATCTGCCTTGGGAAGGAAAACGGAAAGCCTGGCACATGGTGCCATGTGCATCCCTCCACCTCCCCAGCACTCGCTAGCGTGGCGAGATGCTCTCCCAGAACTGTTGTGAGGGTAGAGATTGTGATAGACCAGATAGACAGGGGGCCAGCTAAGTACCCAGCGACAGAGATTGCCTATTGCTGTGATAGCTCTGCCCCACCACACAGGGGCGGTGTTGTGACAATGAAGTACGTTAAAGATTGTGAGCTGATACTATGGCAACAGGGGCGTCTAAGAACTCAAACAACTTCAGCGAGTTGGAGACGGGTCTGAAACCAACAAGGTGGAAATCCGTGAAGACAAGTGCAAAGTACCACACCTGGGAAGGAAAAATCACATGGGGAATGACTGGCCAGGTGGTCGCACTGCTGAAAAGATCCGGGGCTACTGGATTGAATATGAGTCAACAGTGTGATGCTGATGCGAGAACAGCTCATCTCATTCTGGGGCGTATTGACAGGAGCGTTGGACGTAAGACACGGGAGGGAACCGTCCCGCTCTCCTCGGCCCTGGGGAGGCCTCAGCTGGAGTGCTGTATCCAGGACTGCGCATCGCACTGTAGGACAGATGTGGACAAACTGGAGACCGTCCAGAGGAGAGCAACAAACATGAGAAAAGGTTTCCAAAACCTGCCCCAGGAGGAAAGAGTTAAACACCTGCGCATGCTTAGTCGTGAGAAAAGGAGACGGGGGCAGGGAGCTGATAACAGTCTTCTAAGATGTGAAGAGCTGTTCAGAGAGGACAGTGGCAAGTTGCTTTCCATGTCCACTGAAGGCAGGACAAGCAGTAAGGAGTTTAATCTAACACGAGGGATTTAGGTTAGACAATAGCAAAAGAAAATAACTCTCAGGGTCGTGCAGCTCTGGAATCGGCTTCCCAGGGAGGTTGTGGAATCTCCGTCACTGGACATTTTTAAGACCAGGTTGGACAAACAGCTGTCAAGGATGCTCTAGGTTTACATGGTCCTGCCTCAGCACAGGGGGTTGGACTTGGCGAACTCTTGACGCCCCTTGCAGGCCTACAGTTCTCTGATCGGCTGTCAGACAGATACCTGGCCTGTCCAGAGGTGGCAGTTCCTGTCTATCTAATGTTCCCTGCTACCCAGCACAGCACAGCTGGGTGAAGTCTGCGTCCACTCTTCCATGGCAATTTGTTGGAATTTTAAAACACGCTCAGTTTTGTTGGACAGGACACAATTTTGCACTCACTCTCCAGTAACATTTTGCTGGGGCCGGTGTTCTCGGAAGGCAAATTTCAAAGTCACCCATGCAAGGTGGCAAAACACTGGCCCCAAATTAAATTTTAAATTCTGATGCACGAGGGCTTCAGGGCTAAGGCAACCAGCAGACAGAACCAAGCACACGACTTATCTGATCAAGTGCAGCTAAGCAACACAGTTTGAAAACCCAAGACTCCCAAAGAACACAGCAAACATTTGCAAAAAGAAAACTGGCAAAGAATTTCAAACTGCAAACCCCAGTTTGGAGGACATCGTGATCTGCTTCTGGATCTTCTTCAGGCACAAAAAGAGGCTAAATTCATCCAGTAAATTAGTTACTGACTGCAGATGATCTGCCCAGGTCTGACCAAAAGGATTCAGAAGGACTTGGAATTTTCCAGCTCTTTCTGCACTTGTAATAAGTGCACCATGCACAGTGCAGTGTCCCAGTCACAGGGTTTAAGGCTAGAAGGGACCCCCAGATCTGAGATCCATCGTGCACACAGCTCTGCTGACTCCCCAGGAGTTGGGTCTGAACTAGGGGGTGGCCCCAACCCCCCTGCCTGATGCAGCCTTCCTCGCTCACAAGAGACGCAATGTTGCCTTGCCTCTAACATGGCACATTCCCCAGAGAAACACCAACCAAGCCCCTGCCCAGACACCCCTTCTTTGGTGAAAGCCTTCTCCTGCAAAGAGAACAGACAATAGCTGGATTGTTTCCAGCTGTGACACCGACTCCCTGTGGGCCCTTGAGCAAGTCACTTAGGGGCAGATTTTTGAAGGTATTTAGGCACCTAACAATGGACTAAATGCCTGTAAGATTCTGGCCCTTAGTTTCCTTGGGTTCAGTACAATATCGTCCCGGGGGTGGGGGGCACATAAGGATCAATATTAGGGATGTAAAATGTTAACTGATTAACCAATAGGCATCGGTTCTGTCGGTGAGGTATTCTGGTTAACATTTAAACTCCATTGCGGGACTCCGCTGCCACCCCACCCCTGGGATCCCAGCCTGCCGCGTCCCCCTCCCCTGGGTCCAGGCCCACTCCACCCCCCCAATTAAAGATTGCGGGGTGCTCAGTGTCATGGAGTGTGGGGGAGTCAGGGCCCTGCACCCCCTACTTCCTGTGATTCCCCTCACTCTCAGCCAGCCAGTAACACAGAAGTTTTATTAGCCGACAGGAGCACAGTCCCAAGCAGGGCTTGTAGGTACAACCAGGACCCCTCAGCCAGGTCCCTCTGGGGGGCAAGGATCTTAGACCCCAGACTTGGGGTTCCCTGCCTCTTCCCAGCCAGCCCAGAACTGAAACCAAAACCCCCTCCAGCAGGCTCTGCCCCCTCCTTCTCTCCCCCTCTCCCCTTGTCCAGTTTCCCTGGCAAAGGTGTTGACTCGCCCCACCCTCTCCTGGCTGAGGTTACAAGCTCAGGTACCGTCCCTCCCCTAAAGTCACCCCCTGCTCTCCCATCCCCCATACAGACAGTGCCAGTAAAACTAGACGACATTCCCAGGTCAATCCACCCCCCTCCCTCCTGCATCACACTCAGACACCGGGGTGACAGGGGTCAGTCCCCAGACAGCGAGAGAGCACAGAGCAAATATGGAACTGCTGGGGTAGGACTGGAGGACAACGATGATTCTCCCACCCTGCTGCTGTTAATCCTGCCTTGGAGACCACGCTGCCGGCCTGGGTGCCCTGGGCCCCGTCCCCCGGGGATTCCCTGGTGCAGCTAATCCCCCCCTGCTCTTCCAGCCTGTCCATCACTCGCACTCGCGTTCAGGGAGACACCCCAAGGACTAAAACACCCCCGCCAAGGGGAACAGCAGACCAACGGGCCTTGGAACCGAGTCCCAGCCCCCCTGCTCCTCGGCCGGCCACTGCCCAATGTATCCACCAGCTCCCATGAGCGCTGAACTCCTGCAGTGTCCCCTGGAGCCGCACCTGCCCTGCACCTCTCAGGATTGCACCCTAAGGGCTGGCTTTAGGGCGATTCCCCCATTTCCCAGGAACTGGGCCCCGCACCCTCCACCAAAGTGCCGCCAGAAACAGCGGCAACCAATTGAGCTGGCGCCAAATTGCCGCTGCTATCTTCGGTGGCAGCTCAATCACTGCCACTGTCTTCGGCAGCATTTCGGCGGCAGCTCTTTCGAATCGGGCCCTGCACATCCTAAAGCCAGCCCTGCTAAAGGGACGATAATCTGCGTGCTTCCTGCCAGCCTCCTTAGGTCGCCAACACGGAAAGTGACTGAGTAGCTCTTGTTCCGTACGGCTGCTGCACCACCCTGAGGGGACGTCGTGGACGGGTCGCGGTGCCAACCCTCCACTCGCATGGCCACCTCGCGCCCCCTGCCCCATCCTGCTGCATGCGGCTTCGGGGAGCGCTCTCACCCAGGGGAAAGCCAGCAGCACTGGAAGGAAGATACCAGCTGCCTGATCCATCCCTATCTCTTTGGTGCCTGTGCCAGCTCCCCCGACCAACACACACTCATTCTTGCTATGCCAAAAATGCTGCATGCAGTTCTCGGACCAAATAAGGCGAGAACAACGGTAAACAAGGTCCCACGCACACACTCCCCATAGGACACCTGCTCGCCCCCTCCCAATTGCATTGGCTTGTCCTCTCTGGACTGGGCTCCGGCTAAGCAGTGCATCAAAGGCTTGGCTCTCCTCTTTTTCCACTCCAAGTTCATGTGATTAGAGGCTCCTGCAGTCTGCCAGGGCACTTCTCCTCTCCCTGCCTGCCTGGATCCCTGGGAGCCACAAACATGCTGAAAGAGGAGCCACTCATCCACAGAGAGCAATATTACAAACCTCAGGGTCTGGGAGTGCTTAAGAGACAGGCAGGTAACTCAACACAGGCATGCTCAAGGGAGGGAGGGAGGAAGGGAGGTAGAAAAAACCGGTGCAATCTCTGAACACAGTGGTATGTGACTTCACTGGAATGAACGTCCTGCACACAGCAATTCTGAGGCACAACCACAATCATCAGCAAGGGGGAGGAATAGCTCAGTGGTCTGAGCAATGGCCTGCTAAACCCAGGGTTGTGGGTTCAATCCTTGAGGGGGCCACTTAGGAATCTGGGGCAAAAATCAGTAGTTGGTCCTGCTAGTGAAGGCAGGGGGCTGGACTTGATGACCTTTCAGGGTCCCTTCCAGTTCTAGGAGATAGGTACATCTCCATGTATTATCTACCAGTAGAGAATGGGTTAAGAGGAAGCAGGTTGACCCTTGCACCTTGAATCCCTTTGGCCCATTGGGACTTGCAAGCCCCTGAATCTCCTCAGAGAGCATTCAATCGAGCGTTGGCAGGATGAGACATTTCAGGCCATGATACTTGCAATGCCCCGGTGCGAACATCTCTCAGGTCGCACCTTGCCGTTTGGGTGGGGGCTGGAGATACTGGGTTCCCATCCAGCCCATGGAGAGCACATTCCCTTATGGGTGAAGTGGAAAAGACTCACCCTCAGCAAGTTTGCAGATGACATTAAGCTGGGAGGAGAGGTAGATACGCTGGAGGGCAGGGGTAGGGTCCAGAGTGACCTAGACAAATTAGAGGATTGGGCCAAAAGAAATCTGATGAGGTTCAACAAGGACAAGTGCAGAGTCCTGCACTTAGGACAGAAGAATCCCATGCCCTGCTCAGGTGGGGACTAAACTGGCTAAGCCAGCAGTTCTGCAGAAAAGAACCTGGGGGTTACAGTGGCCGAGAAGTTGGATATGAGTCAGCAGTGTGCCCTTTTCCCAAGAAGGCTAACGGCACATTGGCTGTATTAGTAGGAGCGTTGCCACCAGTCGAGGGAAGTGATTATTCACCTCTATTCAACACCTGGAGTACTGTGTCGAGTTTTTGGGCCTCGCACTACAGAAGGAATGTAAAATAGGAAAGAGGTCCAGCAGAGGGAAAAAATTATTAGGGGCTGGAGCACATGACTCCAGCCCAACATGGAGAAGAGACTGAGGGAACTGGGGTTATTTAGTCTGCAGAAGAAAGGAGTGAGGGCGGGGATTTGATAGCAGCCTTCCAACTACCTGAAGGGGTTCAAAGAGGAATGGAGGCTCGGCTGTTCTCAGTGGTGGCAGATGACAGAACAAGGAGCAATGGTCTCAAGTTGCAGTGGGGGGAGGTCTAGGTTGGATATTAGGAAATGCTATTTCACTAGGAGGGAGGTGAAGCACTGGAATGGGTTTCCTAGGGAGGTGGTGGACTCTCCATCCTTATATGTTTTTAAGGCCCAACTTGACAAAGCCCTGGCTGGGATGATTTAGTTGGGGTTGGTCCTGCTTTGAGCAGGGGATTGGACTAGATACCTCCTGAGGTCTCCTCCAACCCTAATCTTCTATGATTCTATGCAAAACCCTGGCCTGGCTCACCAGCACACAGGGGCAGGGTCCCATGGAGAGGTGGGATCCCCTGTGGGGAGTGGACCAGGTTGGCTCACCCTATAGAAGCCAGCACCAAGCTAACCTGCAGGGATTCCGCACTGCTAGGGACCATCAAGTTGCCCAGCCATGATTCACAGACCCTAACCTCTCCTGGGAGTGGCTGTTTCAAGCCCACCCAAGCTGGGGACAGTGGCTCTCAGCCTTACATTGACAGAGCTGGGGATGGGGGTGGGGTCAGTGGAGCTCCCCCTCCAGGCCCATGCACATACCCTGCCCTCCAGAGAGTTGGCTGCATAGACTCCTGTTGGCACTGCGGCATGTAGGAGGGAAATGGGCCCATCCGCGGTGACCAACCAGAGCAAGAAGTGTTAGATGGGGTGGGATCTGAGTTACTACAGAGAATTCTTTCCTGGGTGTCTGCCTGGTGAGTCTTGTCCACATGCTCAGGGTTTAGCTGATCGCCATATTTGGGGTTGGGAAGCAATTTTTCTCCAGGGCAGATTGGCAGAGGCCATGGGGGGTTTTCGCCGTCCTCTGCAGCGTGGGGCACGGGTCACTTGCTGGAAGATTCTCTGCACCTTGAAGTCTTTAAACCACGATTTGAGGACTTCAATGGCTCAGACCCAGGTTTGTTCCAGGAGTGGGTGGGTGAGATTCTGTGGCCTGTGTTGTGCAGGAGGTCAGACAGGATGATCATAATGGTCCCTTCTGACCTTAAAGTCTATGATTCTAGACACAGCTCTCTGAGATCCCAGGCCTGCGGGGGCCACCCTGGGGGATGCCACATGCCTCTGAGAGGGGCAGGAGAAGGGTTTTTTTCCTACCTGCCAGGGCCTGAGCTCAAGCTTCCAGCAACTGCTTATGCGACAAAGATTCAGAGCTGAGCTGGGCACCATGTTCCTGAATCCCTCGTACGCCCTGGGAGAGGTTCTGGGCTCTGACCCATACACCATCTCTGCATAACGCAGATGCTGGAACACTTATTATCGTTACTGTTATTTTTTTTAAATTATTTTCTCTGTACTATACCTTGGCCAAGAAATCTGGAACTTGACCAAAAAAAAATAATTGACTACCCCTGCTTTACAGGAATCACTGAAATGCAGCCACCTCTGGGGAGGAACTCAGCAACCTTTCAAGGGCCCAGGCTTAGATCCACAAATGTCTGTTTCCAATGGGAGTCAGGTGACTAAATACCTCTGAGGCTCTCAGCCCCAATCCAATGTTTAACAAACACAATGGGAGTCTTTGCATTGATTTATGGGTCACTGGCTCAGGTCCAAATGGAACAGCAATGCTATGCAACAGCTGAGATCAGGAAGTGAATGATAGAAATGTACCCAATTAAACTAGCAGGGGAAAGTTAACGAGGTAAAATGCAGTGACCTGTTCAGTGTTATGATGTGGCCAGGGTATTGAGGATAACATACAGTTATCACCAAAAAAATGCTCTGGGAGCTTTGACGAAAACAAGTAGCTAGAATCTTTGTCTCCCATCTCTTTGAAGTTGGAAAACGTTAGGTCCGCACCGATATTCTGTCGAGGCCTTGGGATTTTAAACACTTTCAGTAAAAACCTTTTCTAGTCCCCTCTAAATAGTTGCAATCCATATTTGTGATTCAGTCCAAGAAGACAAGATGTTTCTTCCACATCCGCTGCCCATCCGAGGTAGCCATCAAGCAGACGCTTCCTGTCCCAGAGAGGCAGTTTAAACTAACTAACTAAAAAACTGAACCCAAATGAAATCCGTTGCTGCAATATCAACAGCAATCAATCAAAACAGGAAGCAGCTGGTCCCAAACTCTTTCTGAGCAACTGTTTTTGTTTTTTTAATTCCTGAGGAGAGGATATTGGTCTAGTGGCGAGAGATTTGGGACTCCTGGGGTCTATTCCCAGCAATGGCACATTGCATAGTCATTGCGCTGCCCCGTACCTCAGTTTCCCCACTTCTGCACACTGGGTGTGAGAGCCCCTACCTCCCAGGCATAGAGAGAGTAGGCATTAGTTAGTGCTGGGTGCTACATAAAGGCCAAGGAGGTGGAATTCCACAACTAAAGCCAAAATTCTCCCTCCTCATTGCTGATTGGTCAAGTCCTTCCTTCTCCACCTCTCAACCCGGCAGGGTCCATGTTCCACATTCTCCATCACCACCATTATTTTATTCCTGTGGCTGCACTGACCATCCAGCTCCCTCCACTTCACGTCCTGCCCAGAGCTTTCTGCTAAAAGACATTCCATTGCCAGCCGCCCAGTTGGCCACCGATCCAAGACCTTAGCTCCGCAAAGCAGATGGAGCTGCAGCAGTGAGAGTGGAAGTGTTACCCGCCCCTGCAGCACGGAAAGCACCTGGTGGAGAGGACGGTGCTGGCAGCAGACTGCACGATGGGCTCAATTCAGACAGGGAGGCGCCCCCCACTACACCCAGTGGAGCTGCTCCCCCAGAATAGAGGGGAGCAGGCGGAGGCCTGCCCACCCCAGAAAGATGCAGGAGGGACTGGGGCTAAGAGTCTGCCGGCTCCGTTCAGATCAGAGGTGGGCCAAGTGCACCGATCCAGATCCAAAGTTGCGGCAGCTCAAGTCCCGTGGTGTGGTTCACTGAGATCCTTCCCTGAGGCTCCACCTGACGTGTCAGACCCCCACAGCTCGGACACCTGGGCTGCTGCACGACCAGGTACATCTCAGCTCATCTACCCCCTGCCCTGGTGGAGGCCTCTGGCACCAGTGGCACCTCAGGGTCCCTCCTGCTATCTGGCTGTGGCACACAACAGCGTCATGTCCTGCGGGCCATGGTTCTTTCTCTCATCCAGGCTTGGGGGCTCGAGGCAGAGGGGCCTGGGAGGGGTTAGTGCCCCGTGATGTGCTACATGTCAGACTAGCTGAGCTGGGGGTCCCTGCTGCTTGGAATCGATGCCTCTTTGATGTTCTCCTCTGAGCCTACTTCCTCACCACACAGACAGGCGGGGACTGGATCCTGCCCGATCGAACTCAGCAGAGGGGGGTCACCATTGGATGCAGAATCAGGCCTGTTACCTGCAACTAATATTTTTCCCAGAAAGCCTCCCGATGCTTAGGCAGCCCATCCTGCTGTTCTGATGTGGCAGGAGCACGCTGTGAAGAAAGGAGTTTGGAGCCGGGAGCTGTCGCTTTCCCCTAGCCTGTCCTGAGATGGTGATCCTCACTAGAACACCCCAGAGACTCCACGAACACAGCCGATCGGGGACAACAGAGGCCCAGATCATTTGATTGGAAGAGAAGAGGAGACAGAGAGACAAGACAGGGCAGACCTCCCGGTGCCTATAATGCCAAACGCTGCAGCGCCTGGCTTTCAGCGGCTGTGGCTGGCAGAGAGAATAAAGGAGATGCCAAACCCAAGTGAAGAGAAAAAACTAAGCAGGCCTTCTTGGGGCGATCCCTGGTTTGAGTCATGCCCGGATTTTCCACGAGGCTCTGAGCCAGGAACGGAACGCTCTGCAATGATAAATACGCTTCCTCAGTACCTGCCCCTCCTGACAGCCTGGGCAGGCAGGCGTGGCTCTACCAGAAAGAAGCCATGAATTGTGAGGCTTAGCCGGGTCCCTCCAAGCATTTCACGAGCCAGCCATTATTGTTAACATTTCCTGCAAAGAGGATAAAGAGCTCTGAGTGCTGGTCTCCAGGAACGGGAACTGCCGTTGCCCTTACAAGGGAATGAAACGAGTTCCACGCGCAAGGCAGAAAGCGAAGCCTCCACCACGGGCAACTTTTCCACCACGGGCAACTTCCCCTGGAGCGCTGCATTTTCCTCCCTTTCTGGGGTTGGATTCTGGCAAACGCACATGCAAAAGCAGCCGCCCAGCTGTCAGGCCTTGTTCTCACTCCAGCCTGCTGCTCATGTAGCCACCACTTGCCCACACAGAGTTAGGAAAACATTGTCTCCTTGGCGTTCACCCGCCACTCAGCCGCTCTCCCTGCCCAGGATGACCTGTTGATCTTAGATTCTGCAAACAGGCCAGATCTTGAGGTTTTCCTCAGTTGCTCAGGCAAAACCTGCCATTGGCTTGGATGGGAATCTTGCCAGTGGAAAGGGTCCGGCCCTTTAAGATGTCAGCATCGCTGTTTTCCTTAGGGAAGGGCAGTCGGGACCCTTCTCTGCAGAGCTAATGAAGTCACGCTGGGTACCCGATATGCCAGGCACATGCCTGAGCCCATGTGTCACGAATCCTTGTTTCCTCCTCACTGCCAGGAATTTGGAGGCTGCCCCTTGCCAGCTTTCCATGCCCATGCAGTGAACCAAACCAACGGGGAGGGGGACTCCGAGTGCAGTGCTCGCAGTCTGCAGGACGCAGAAGAAGCCAAGATGTCCAGAACTGGACAGACCCCTGGGACGCCGGCAGGAGCAATGCCCCAGGTTCTGCTCGCTCAGCCTGCCCTATACATCAAGCTGGGCAGTTTGTAAACACTTGCGTCACCCCAGAGGCGGCAGCAAAAACTGAGCATCTGACAGTCAGGCAAACATCTGGGGAGCCAGGGACATGTGCCCCACACACCTTCAGAATAAAAACACCAGCTGTTCCCTGCAAGCCAACACTGAAGGGCACGGATGACCAAGAGGCAAAGGTGCAGGAGCGGAGAGCAAAGAGGGAATATTCTGCCTATCTACAATGCTGCTGATCTGCCAAGCCCAAAGCCTTAGCCCACTCCCCCCAGGTCAGGTAGGTAGATAGAATTATCCCTGTTTCACAGATGGGGAAACTGAGGCATAGATTAATCATGCAACTTGGCAAAATCTGCAATAGTGTGAACAATAGAAAATGAGACTCAAGGCTAACCTCAGGCCAGCCATCCTGTAAGATCCGGGTTTGACTCCTGGATCGCTGGTGAGAAGGAGGGGGGAGTCCTTGGACAAGCCGTGCTCCCCTCTTTGTGCCTCTGTTTCCCCATCTGTAAAATGGATTAACAAGACCGACCTTCCTTTGTCAAGTGCTGTAGATCTAGAGAGAGAGTGTGTGTGTGCAGCGATACAAGCACTAGATACCGCTGGTGTTACAAGGTGGCTGTGAGGTATAAAGCATGTTGAGACCCCTGGATAGGAGGCGTCAGGGAAAGACAGAAGGTTAATAATAAATAACAATTTTCCCAGGCCCATGCTCCTGGCTTTTCTCTTCCAGGTTTTCTGCACGCTGCATTCTCCATGGCTGGCTGGATCACCGTGGGCTAGTCACTGGGCTCAGACGCTGTAGCCTTTTCTATACTTTCACCTTCCACCGCCAACAATGAGCCTCCATGCAGCCAGCTGGGCTCCTCTCCCAAACACACTGCTTGTGACATCACACCCCATTGCCTTGCCCATGTTGTCATTCCCATGGCCAGAGAGGACCCCTGCCCTGCCTCTGCTAGTCCCAGCCTAGTCCCTGGGCTGGGCTGAGGTCCCCCTGGCTTTAAGCAATGCAGCTCAGTGGCTCTCCACACCCAACAGTCCTCGCCCCCTTTAGAAACTAACCCCCAATATGACTTGGACATTCACTCTAAGCCCCTTCTTGCTGCTCAGCTGACTGGCTCCCTCCTGCCAATCCCAAAACCCAGTCACCCCCACCAGTGGCCGACAGCTGCGCTAAGTTAGGATGGGACATCAAACGCTCTCATGGCTGGGTCATAACCCTCGGGCTGCAGAGCCTCAGCTGAGTGCCGGGCGTTGGCTCTGCCTCCCCGTGACGGGGCGAGGACAGGCTAGCGTTCTCTGGAGCACCAGGGACGGCGCCCTGTCTGGGACGAGATACCAAAGTCCATCGCCTGCCTTGCTGGGATCTAGAACAAGCGCGTTCTGTCTGCATGTTGGGAGGACAAAGCATTGAAGCAGTAGCAGCCCCGCCACCCAGGCCCAGGACCCCACCACCCTCTCCCCAGATATATTAACCACGCGTTCATTTGGAACACAAGATCCTGGGGCAGGGACCGAGTCTTCTTCTGCGTCTTGGAGATGACCTCCTGATGTCTCTTCCAATCTAATATTCTATGATTCTATGACACCCCATGTGACGAACTGGGACTGTTCCTAATGTTTGCTCTGAATACTGTGTTGGTGCCTCAGTGTCCCCTAGGCAGTTCTTAAGTATCTGGCAGAGCAAAGGGCCAGTGCACCTAATGCCTGGCACTCTGTATCCTAGCAACTGATGGCCTGGGCCCCTCCTCTGCAAAGGTGCCAACTGCAGGTGTTGGAGACAAAGGGATCAGGTGACCTCCTGGCCCGGGAAAGGAGCTGAGCAGAGAGGAGGGGCTGGAGGGGTTGGTTAGTCTGGAGCTACCTGGGGATAAGGAGTGAAGTGCAGACCTAGGGGTCTGGCTCACTGCCCCCCAGAATGGACCCGGCCGAGGGGTCTGGTTCGCTGTATCTACAAGCTCTGTTTTAGACCCTGTTCCTGTCATCGAATAAACCTCTGTTTTGCTGGCTAAGAGTCACATCTGACTGCAAAGTGGGGGTGCAGAACCCTGTGGCTTCCCCAGGACCCAGCCTGGGTGGGCTCGCTGTGGGAAGCACACGGAGGGGCAGAGGATGCTGAATGCTCCAAGGAGAGACCCAGGAGGTGAAGACGTGTGAGCTTCTTGCCCTGAACAAGTCTGCTCCAAGGGAGAGGAGGCTCCCCAAAGTCCTGACTGGCTTAGTGGGGAGCAGTTCCAGAGCATCGCCCGGTGACTCCGTGACACCCCAGCACCCGCCACCACTGCTCCCATTTATGATAATCACCCTCCGCTGGAGTCAATCCGTCTGGCCTGTCTCTCATTTTTCTGAGCCTTGGTGCTTCCGGGCTCTGGCTAGGCGCCGGCGAAGATATTCCAGTGAGGTCCCTAGTCCAGTTCTGCATGAACCCCAGCACTCTGGGCAACTTGTCTGAGCCTCCTGACTGAGACCCACAAGGATCCCAGGTCTCTCGTGCCAGGGCCCCCCATCAGCCTCGCTGCCTGCAGGCCACAGAAGCAGCTGCCGAGACCTTGAGGGGATCATGGGCATGGCAGGGGGGTGAGATGATGGTTCTCTGCCTGTCTCCCTGCCCGTCCATGCCCTGTAAGCCTCACACACTCCAAACTCCAGCCTGGCAGCGAGAGGCTGGATCCACAGCCCTAGAGACAGGAGCCCTCTCCCATCCCACCGAGCAGCTCCAGCACGGGCAGCTGCAGCACCAGCTTCCCCACAGTGCTACCCTGCCAAGGTGCCCACCCCCTGAGCTGGATGGACCAAGCCCTGAGGACAACGAGAGGGGCAGTTAGAGCTTAAATAACACAGTGACGAGGGCACCATAAATAATGTAGTCAGACTCCTATAACCCCCTTTGCTCATTACCCTCAGGTTTGAACTTCCCTGCAAGACCCGCTCTCTCTGCCGGTCACATCAGCAGAGACCTGCTGGGGATGCTGATGTTAGACCTCCTC
The DNA here is from genome assembly GCF_003597395.2 of Chelonoidis abingdonii. Classification (NCBI taxonomy): domain Eukaryota; kingdom Metazoa; phylum Chordata; order Testudines; family Testudinidae; genus Chelonoidis; species Chelonoidis abingdonii. Next base: position 78,504,798 of record NC_133778.1, read on the forward strand.
TGTATACAGGAGGTAGGGGGTTCTAGGAGGGACCCTTTGCCTCTGGAATGTGCCATCCCCCGTGCAAACAATCCTGCAAGAGCACATCCCCTCCCGCCCCACCGCCAGCTTGTGAGCTGCAAGGGCTGATGGCCCCGGTGGCTGCTGGGTCTCACCCGACGGGGTGAGCATGCCAAACTGGGGAATAGTTTTGTCCTAGCTTTGCTGCGTAACCAGCGTATGCCGGGACCTGGTTCCATTGTTCCCAGCAATGCTGTTGAGCTACTGTGTTTTTAAACTGCAGTCAGAGGCAGCCGCCGTCTCAAGACAGGTGTCTTGTTTATAAATCTAAATCGCTCACTGCACTTATTTCTGAGTGTACAGAAGTAGCTGGAAGACCAGAGGGCCCTATCGCCACCTCCTCCACCCGGCCCCCCCGTTTGTCTACCTCATCCACCTGTCTGACCCCCAAGATTGTAAGCTCTCTGGGAAGCGACTGCCTTCTTTATGACTTGACTGTATGGTGCCTGGCACCGCAAGGCCGCGATCCTGTAGGGGCCGGGGCAATATAATAATATGTTATAACAATGACCTGTGTCCGGAGCTTTGTGGGCCTGGTGGGGACCAGCCCAAGTGCCCTCCATGCTGTCCTCCCGGCGGACATTGAAGTTGTCGTAGGAGTCCCAGCGGATGAGGGGGTCCGAGGTGTTGTAATCCACGGAGACGCTGGGGCCATTCTCCAGATGTTCCATCCCTGGGGGCAGGCGGAAGGGAGTCAGTAAAGGAGGCTGAAGCTACACAGGGGTCCAGTGTTGGAACGTCAAGGGGAGAGACAGGAGCGGGCCAGGCAGGATTGGGAGTGCGGGGAGAGACAGGAGCAGGCCGGGCAGGACTGAGGGTGCGGGGAGAGACAGGAGCGGGCCGGGCAGGACTGGGGGTGCGGGGAGAGACAGGAGCGGGCCAGGCAGGACTGGGGGTGCAGGGAGAGACGGGAGCAGGCTGGGCAGGACTGGGGGTGCGGGGAGAGACGGGAGCAGGCCGGGCAGGATTGGGGGTGCGGGGAGAGACGGGAGCAGGCCGGGCAGGATTGGGGGTACGGGGAGAGACGGGAGCAGGCCGGGCAGGATTGGGGGTGCGGGGAGAGACGGGAGAAGCTGGATTATTAGGAAGAGAAAGGAGAGAGGGTGAAAGGCAGAAAAAGGCAGGACAAAAGGAAGAGGAAAGGAATCAGCCTCTGGAGATGGGAAAGCCTCATCACAGGATCTGGTGCATCTCTCTGCCAATCCCAGGCTGTTCCAGTCGGTCATTCACCAGGGGTTAGTTATCCTGCCTGATGCTGGACTCCCAACACGTCCCAGCACAGAGCATCCTGTGAACCAGCAGATCTAATTGTCAGGAAGCAATTCCTGATCAAACAGGCAGATGGACAGAGGGGTGTGTATGGGGGCAGTCAGAGGGGCGCGTATGGGGGCAGACAGAGGGGCGTGTATGAGGATGGACAGAAAGGAGCAAACGGGGCAGACACAGAGCCATATTTGGGGACGCACAGTGACAGAAGGGCATGTGTAGAGAGGCACAGACTGAGGAGTGCTGTAACAGGGGGGCTTTTTCTTGGGCTACAGAGCCTGGAGCTAAATGAACCCTGGTTACAGGATGAACCCCACTGATATATGGTGATGATAACACTCTTTCCATTCCCATTAGTAACGCTGGAGGATGCGAAACAGGAACAACTGAAGTTGGACTTTTCAAATCAGAGGCCCAGATAATCTGCATCCAAGAGTTTTAAAAGAACTGGCTGAGGAGGTCGCTGGACTATTCATGTTGATTTTCAGTATGTCTTGGAGCACTAGGGAAGTTCCAGAAGACCGGAAGAAAGCTAATGTTGTGCCAATTTTTAAAAAGGGTAAATGAGATGATCCAGTAATTACAAGCCAGTCAGTCTGACATTAATCCCTGGCAAGATAATGGAGCTGCTGCTATGGGACTCAATTAACAATGAGCTAAAGGAGGATAATGTAATCAGTGCAAATCAACATGGGTTTATGGAAAATAGATCCTGTCAAACTAACTTGAAAACTTTATTTGATGAGATTACAAATTTGGTCGATAAAGGTATATATCATAATATAGAGACTTCTGTAAGGCACTTGATTGGGTACCGAGCAACAGTTTGACTAAAAAACTGGAATAATATAAAATTCACTTGGGACACATTAAATGGATTAAAAACTGGCTAACTGATAGGTCTCAAAATGTAACTGTAAATGGGGAATCATCATTCCAACAGGTATATTTCTAGTGAGGTCTGCAGGGATTGGTTCTTGGCCCTACGCTATTTACCATCGTTATCAATGACCTGAAATCATCACTGATAAAGTTTGCACATGACGCAGAAGTTGGGGGGAGCGGTGAATAAGGAAGAGGACAGATCACTGATCCAGAGTGATCCAGGCTCAAGCAAACACTGTGTGTTTTAATGCAGTTAATGTTAAACGTATCCATCTAGGAACAAAGAGTGCAGAGCGTACTCACAGGATGGGGGACTCTACCATGGGAAGCATGACTCTGAACAGGATTTGGGGGTCATGGTGGGTCATCAGCTCAACATGAGCTCCCAGTGTGACGCTGGGGCCAAAAGAGCTAATGGGATCCTGGGACTCATCAACAGGGGAATCTCGAGTTGTTTTATCTCTGGACTTGGCACTGGTGCGACCGCTGCTGGAATCGTGTGTCCAGTTCTGGTGCCCAGAGTTCAAGGAGGATGTTGATAAATTGGTGGCGGGGAGGGGCAGAGAAGAGCCACATGAGTACCACTAAAGGATTAGAAAACCCACCTTATAATGACAGACTCATAGACCCCGTCTATTTAGTTTAACAAAGAGACGGTTAAGGGGTGACTGGACCACAATCTTTAAGCACCTACCCAGGGAACAAAGATGTGATAAGGGGCCCCTCAGTCAAGCAGTGGAAGGTCTAACCCAGCCCAGCGGCTGGAAGTCAAAGCCAGACAAATTCAGACTGGAAACGAGGCACAACTGTTGGAGTAATTCGCCCCTGGGACAATTGACCAAGGCTCGGGCTCAGTTCCCCATCACTGACAATTTTTCAATCCAGATCAGATTTTTTCCCCAGAAGACCTTCTCCAGGAACTGCTTTGGGGCAGCTCTATGGCCGGGGGTGGGGGGGGTCAGATTAGATGGTTCCAATGGTCCCTTGGCCTTGGACTCTAAGAACCTGCGAACCAGACAGGAGCCAGGTTTAAGCGCCAAGAAGGTCCAGCCAGAGAAAGAGCTGGAGGTAAGAGACTGCAGGGCCCTGACTCAGCAGAGAGCCAGAGCAGGACAGGAGGCTGAGAGCAGGGAGAGAGGGAGGAAAGCTCTCAGGCAGGGCCCTGGGAGAGACCCTGACTAGCCAGGGAAGAGACTGGGAAACCCAGAGGGGCCATGAAGAGGCAAGATAGGAAGTTTCTCAGGGAAAACTGCAATAGGGAGAAAGGTTCCAGCTCAGCTGTGCAGTACAGGGCTCTGGGCTGGAACCCAGAGGCGAGGCTGGGACCCGGTTCCCCTAGCGGCCCCAAAGAGGGGGCCTACCAGCCCATCCCAAGGGTAGTGGAGCCCCGTGAGGGGACAGCAGACTGAACCGAGCACTGGCTGAAGAACAGCCCCAGAGGCCGGAAGGGTTTTGTTTCTGTTCGGGAAGCGGGTCCCGGGGGGGGGGGGGGGGGGGGGGGGGGGGGGCGGAGAGTCACCTGACAGAGAAACCCCCATAGCATGGCAGCGACCACCCCCGGGGGCCCTAACCCAGCGAGGAGCTGCTGCACTGCCCCTGGCCACGAGGGGACGCTACGTGGTGAGTGGACTGGCCGGATAGCTGGGATTCTGAGAGTCCCAGTTCCTGAGGACACCCCCACGCCCCCCGCACACCTGCCGGCAGTTTTGGTCTCATTGGTGAGCTGGGCCTGGCCCGGCATCACTGGCAAGGTCAGCCCGGCTCCCCGCTGGCCCTTTCAGAGCAGGGGCCCAGGCTGCGCTGGCCTGGCCTTACACTCCACACCTCGGGACCAGCAGCTCCCTGGGTGTCCTGCCCAGAGAGGGCTCCGGCCTCCGTGAAGGTGGAGGAGGGGATGAGGGCTGCTCCCCTCCCCAGACAAGTCACCATGATGACGCCTGATTCCAAGCGAGACCGTATTACTGAGCAGTACGAGACTAGCTCTGCACACGGGGCATGCTCCGCGCCTGGCAGCAGGGCCCCTCCGCCCATGCTCACCCAGAGCAAGGAGCTGCCCAGTGCCAGTGGGTGGTGGCACAGGGGCAGGGGGATAGTGGCAGGGGAAGGGTGGGGGATGAAGCAGACAGGAGCGGCGGTGGCAGGCACAGGAAGGAGTGGGTAGGGGGAGCAAGGGGCTCAGGGACTAGTAGCGTTGGACTGCAATTCCCCTTGCAGAGGGGCCAGCGGCCATACCTTGGATCTTCTCAGGGCCGTATGAGAACACAAACTCCACCTTCCCGTACTCCGGAAACCGGTCGTCTAGGATGGGAACAGAACACAGAAAACTCAGTGTGTGTCCAATCTCCTGCACTGCACTAAAGCAGGGAGAGTCCAGAAGTCGCTCACCAATGGGCAGGGCCATGGACAACCCTTTGCTGTTTCCACCCTGAGAGCTTAGCCTGGGTAAAATGTCAGACTCCCTACTATGGAGACAGAGCCCCCCGTTCAGCAAACATAAAAAACATGAGAACATGAGAATGGCCAGACTGGGTCAGACCAAAGGTTCATCCAGCCCCGTATCCTGTCTGCCGACAGTGGCCAATGCCAGGTGCCCCAGAGGGAATGAACCGAACAGGAAATCACCAAGTGAACCATCCCCTGCTGCCCAGGGGCTTGAGCCTATAAACCAGGGATGACAAAGTCCCGTCAGAAGCACGGTCCCCTACCAGTGTGCATTCAACTGCCGCTGAACCACAATCGCCAGTGTGCGTTCTACCTCCATGGCCATTCAGCTCTTAGCCTCCCTACTGGGGTCAACCGCACAGGGCCAATCAGTGCCGGTTTAGTGACAGGGCTGAATCTCAACTAGGAAATGGACTGAGGCCCGTGACACCATTTCACAGGGGACTCATTAACTGCATAGAGATGGGACCCCATACGCCATCAACAAACCCCCAAGAAAGGTGTCCACTGCCACTCAACATGGCGGTGCCCCACCTGCCTTTCACATCGTGCTCAACACCAGAACATCTGAGCAACCTTCTCCACCCAACTGTCAGCTGCTGCTGTGACGGAGAATCCTTCCCGCTGGGGGAGGCCCGAGACCCGCCTCCGATGGAAATAACGAGTGATTCTTGGCCACCAGTGCAGTATGTGGCTTCCTCCCTTCGCTCTCCAATTCAATCAACTCTTGAGACTTAAAACAGGCGAAAGTGGGGGCTCTACAGAGGGGAGCCTGAGTGGGGAGCCTGCTCCAGGGCCAAAGGGGAATTACAGTAAGAAATACATCCTCAGTGTGTCACTCCATCAAAAGTACTTTCTCTTGGTCTAGAGTCTGACACTCTTGCAAGCTGTAAAAATGTCATGGCGTCCGTGTGGGAGTGACTAATATTGTTCCAGGGCTTAGGTCAACGGTTGCTGGCATAGCCCCCGCATGCAGTGCATCACCTCAGATATTTCCGCAGTGTCCCGTTTCACATCCCCGCATCTCTGGGGCATGGTTGTAAATTACTGTGACGAACTGGGACTGTTCCTAATGTTTGCTCTGAATACTGTGTTGGTGCCTCAGTGTCCCCTAGGCAGTTCTTAAGTATCTGGCAGAGCAAAGGGCCAGTGCACCTAATGCCTGGCACTCTGTATCCTAGCAACTGATGGCCTGGCCCCTCCTTGCAAAGGTGCCAACTGCAGTGTTGGAGACAAAGGATCAGGTGACCTCCTGGCCGGGAAAGGAGCTGACCAGAGAGGAGGGGCTGGAGGGGTTGGTTAGTCTGGAGCTACCTGGGGATAAGGAGTGAAGTGCAGACCTAGGGTCTGGCTCACTGCCCCCAGAATGGACCCGGCCGAGGGGTCTGGTTCGCTGTATCTACCAGCTCTGTTTTAGACTCTGTCCTGTCATCGAATAAACCTCTGTTTTGCTGGCTGAGAGTCACGTCTGACTGCAAAGTGGGGGTGCAGAACCCTGTGGCTTCCCAGGACCCCGCTGGGTGGGCTCGCTGTGGGAAGCGCACGGAGGGGCAGAGGATGCTGAATGCTCCAAGGAGAGACCCAGGAGGTGAAGACGTGTGAGCTTCTTGCCCTGAACAAGTCTGCTCCGAGGGAGAGGAGGCTCCCCAAGTCTGATGGCTTTGTGGGGAGCAGTTCCAGAGCATCGCCGGGGACTCCGTGACAACTGTGGCAGCGGAGGAGATACTGCACCCCAGGAGGCGCTTCCTGCAGTAAGTGACTGGGGAGCAGTAAAACAGAGGAGGATAATGAGGACCAGCGTGCTGAAGGCGGAGAGAGGAACGGTTTCAGGGGAGATTAACTTCTGGAAGTGTGTGACCAGCGAGAAGGCTGTGGAGTAACAGGGTCCCCCTAAGGACTGCAGTGAGCAGTCCCGGGGGCAGAGGAGCACTGGGACAGCCAGGGCAGCGCTGAGCACGGGGGAGTCTGAGACCCCAGCTGAGTGGGGGGACACCCAGGCAAGGCAGGTCAGCTGCCAACCAGGTTTGCCTGGTCCAGACGTGCTGCTGGGAAATGATTACACAGCAGGGAGGAGCTACCAGGGACAAGGCTCAGGGGGGCTGTGACCCCAGGCCCAGCCAGTGAGAGGGAGCAGGTCCCACTCCCTGCCCCAGCAGCTGAATCCCCAAAACCGAGCTGCAGAGGGATCCCTCCTTGGAGAAGCTGAGGAACTTGCTGGCCACAGCGCTGCAAACCCCTTGGGAAGGCTGCAGGACAGATCCTGTGGGGGAAGGGATTCCTGTCCCGGAATGGGCTCCCCAAGAGGAAGTAGAACTGAGGGGAATCAGGAGGCAGCTGGGTGCCCAGGAATCCACAGGGTTTCTTCCCTCTCAAGCTGCTGGATGAAAGGAGAGTGAGGGGACCCCTGGACCGCAAAGGGGGAGATGGGAGAGAAAGGGAAAGACCCCTGGTGGATTCTGTCCCTGAGGTGGGAGCCAATCTCCCCCTCAGGTGTTCCCATCAGAGTCACTGGGAAAGCAGCCCAGATCCTGGAAGAGAGGTCAAGGACATGCTGGCGTTAGATGGGATCCAGCCGTTTACAGCCCATGGGCCTCATCCGTGGGGCTGATCCCCAAGGAGACAGGATGGTCTCGTTTATTGGGGGCTATCAGAAGCTAAGCCATCACAGTGTCCGATGCCGGCCCCATGCCTAGGCCTGGGGAGATTCTAGACAAGCAGAGGGAGGAGAAACTGGCCCTGGCAGACACTGATAACTTGTGCATCTTTAGCCAGACCTGGGAGGAACAGGTGTCCCAGGTGAAGAGGGGCTGGTGCGCCTCAAGGCGGTGGGACTGACGGTAAAAGTTGGAAAGTATAAGATGGGGATGGCAGAGGTGTTGTATCTGGGCCACAGGTGGGGAGCGGCTGCCCAAGCCCAGAGCTGCAAGGCCAAGATGGGGCTCTTAACCAAGAGAGCCGAATTGCAGCCCAGAGTGCTGGAGAAGACCTGTCCCAGTTTAAACCCCAGGATATTGGGGTGGCAAAAGGTTACAGGCCGCAAAACCTTCCCCACATGCGGCCTGCGAGTGCCATCAAGCACACTCAAGCATAGAGGGGCACAAAACTGGGAGGGCCTGGTGTAACTCCACCAAGGAATTGAGAGATGCTGGGGCATCCATGGGACGTTGGTGGGTTCGAACTTCCCCAGGTCACTGGCTGGAGTGACCTGGCTCAGTTCGGTCTCGAAGGGGGGAGAGATGTGACGAACGGACTGTTCTAATGTTACTCTGATACTGTGTTGGTGCTCAGTGTCCCCTAGGCAGTTCTTAAGTATCGGGGCAGAGCAAAGGGCCAGTGCACCTAATGCCTGGCACTCTGTATCCTAGCAACTGATGGCCTGGGCCCACTCCTCTGCAGGAGGCCAATGCAGGGGTTGGAGACAAAGGGATCAGGTGACCTCCTGGCCCAGGAAAGGAGCTGAGCAAGAGGAGGGGCTGGAGGGGTTGTTTAGTCTGGAGCTACCTGGGGATAAGGAGTAAGTGCAGACCTAGGGGTCTGGCTCATCTGCCCCCAGAATGGACCCGGCCGAGGGGTCTGTTCGCTGTATCTACAAGCTCTGTTTAGACCTGTTCCTGATCATCGAATAAACCCGTCTTTGCTGGCTGAGAGTCACGTCTGACTGCAAAGTGGGGGTGCAGAACCGCTAGTCCTGTGGCTTCCCCAGAGACCCAGCCTGGGTGGGCTCGCTGTGGGAGCGCAACGGATGGGCAAGAGGATGCTGAATGCTCCAAGGAGAGACCCAGGAGGTGAAGACGTGTGAGCTTCTTGCCCTGAACAAGTCTGCTCCGAGGGAGAGGAGGCTCCCAAAGTCCTGCCTGGCTTTGTGGGGAGCAGTTCCAGAGCATCGCCCGGGGACTCCGTGACAATTACTCACTGAATCAAGCGGAGCTGTGTGCAAGGGTGGGCGGCTGAAGCTAGGGGACACCTTTGTACTGGATGGAGTGCAGAAGACAGAGTAACAGTACGTGTTACTGGACCAGCTGGCAAGTGAACACTGGCTCAAGTGGCACAGGCATGACCCATGAGAGATGTCGGGGGGCAACCACCCCCAGCGAGTTCAAACCCATGGCACAGCTTGGGGAAGACGACTTGGGGAAGACTTCACCTTGCGGGAGGGCAGGGACCTGGAGATGAGGATGGAAGGAAGCAGCAGTGTTTCAGGCAGAGAGCCGGTTAGGAAATCTTCCTTTTCCTTCCATAAAATTTCAACAAAGGAGGGGAAAAAATTGATTTTGTTGCAATTTCTTGTTGAATTTTTTTTTTTTTGGATTTTCATCAAAAATGGATTTTTTCCCTAAAATTTCCCTTTCACTAAAAAGCTATTTTTAATCAAAAAATGTGTTCCGATAAAAGATTTCCAGCCAGATTTATGCATAAGGCCTCCAACAGGGCTAAAAGGGGCTGAAAGTGGTGGACAAGTGGCTCAGAATGGATGGGTGGCTGTAAAAAACTGCAAGTTTTGTTGCTGGGAAATTTTGATTTTTCTTGGCTGTAGACCAACCAGCTGTAGCTAGACGGGTGGCAGGAACCTCGAGCAGGACTGAGAGGAGATGATACAGAAGAGTGACCAGGGGCAGAACTGAAGGGACCTTCACCCAACAGCAGCCTATGGATGGATGAACAGACCGACTGACCCAATGAATTATCAACGGGGACCACTTAGGATATACAGTGCTGCTGGCGGCAAGAAAATCACCATTTACTCTCCAGGTATTGTGGGTTTATTGACAATGGGAGAAGAACAGCTCAATGGTTTGAACACTGGCCTGCTAAACCCAGGGCTGTGAGTTCAACCCTTGAGGGGGCCATTTGGAGCTTTATTTGGGGATTGGCCCTGCTTTGAGCAGGGGGTTGGACTAGATACGTCCTGAGGTTCCTTCTAACCCTGATATTCTATGAATGTTCAGCTCAGTGTGGCCACACGGATGTGGATGCAGGTATGAAAAGGCCTAGTGGATAGGTTTGCATCAAGCACAAAGCCCCTGTCTCAGGCTGGTAGCCGCCAAGATGGCGAGAGCAACTTCCCAGTGAGCTGAGCTTGGCAGAGATTCCTTACAGCTGCCCTAGACAGGAGCAAGTGTGACCTTCCATGCACATTGCTCCAGGATAAGCCGAGCAGCGGGACATTCCTAACTTCCGGTGCTCAGACACTAGGTAGAAGCCTAGGTAAGGAGGCAGACCATGAATGAGCTAATCAGATCTCACAAGTGAAGTGAGGTGGGACTGGAGAGGCCAAAGACAACCCAGATTCGGAGGATGCGGCGCTGGCGATGCTCTTTCCACTGGGCTGGCACTGGATCAATGCGCTACCATGGTGTTGGGAAGGGGTGTGCGACCAGCTTAGATAAGAGGCAAAAGTAAAGAGGTTGTTACTGATCCCACTGCACTTTTAATGTGGAGAAAAGGGTCATCCCAGGTGGATTGAATCCAGGGAGCAGCTGGATATGCTAGAGAGAGAGAGAAGCAGAGACAGTTTGGGAAGCAAATTGGGATCCGGATATTCCAAGTCCTCTGAAAATTACCGAAGTCCCGCAGTCTGGCACTGATATATCTATGTTCCCAGACACACTGGTGATGGGAGCTGTATCAGAACCGCAATGGAGCAGAACTGTGAAAACCAAGCTGGCAAAATAACTCATCAATGAACCCCCCCCAAACAGCGAGCGGCACAAGATTCCCCCACCCGGAAAAAATGACACAATCACCTTTAAAGGCTTCGTCCAGGTCCTCCTTCCCAAAGACAATGCCGAGGTCATGGATGGCGCACGTGTGGAACTGCACCCGGAAAATGACGTCTCGGGTCGGGCTACGGAACTTCTTGTGGTAGCATTTCAGCTGCCCGGGAGAAGGGAAGAGGTGTCAGCCTCTCCACAACCCGACCAGGAAACGCTCCAGCAAGCCCTGGGCAATGCCGGGTCTCAAGTTTCACCACCTCCTTATCTAGCTGTCCTACCAGGAGTGTTTCTCTCCTCTCTTCCCAGCGGTCGCGCACCCTGATATTCGGGTAACTGGTTGGTCTGCAACAGGGCAGACCGGACGGCTCCTGCAGTGACTTCCAGGGCCAGGCAGTGTGGAGATGGCTTTGATGCCATGTGAGCATGTGGCCATTGCAAGGCACCAGTTCACCTCATTGCACCAAGATGCAAAGCTGGGAATCCTTCCCCATCACCTGCAGAACAGTGGGGTGGGCTCTGGCCGCTCCCCCTAGGGCTCAGCCTCGCACAGGCTTTGAGCTGGGGTCTCTCTATCCATGTGGACTATCCTCCACCTATCCTCACAGGCTGTTTCCTCTCCTCCCGCAGCCTCCTCCTGCTCTCTCAGGCTATCCCCATTGGGCCCACCTCCCCCATTGGATGGGAGGTGCAGGGCAGGCTGCTATTAAAGCTCGAACGGCCACGTCGGCCTCTTACCAGTATATCTCCCTTCAAGAGCAGTCCGGGCTCGATGGTGATGCAGATGCTGGTCTGGCTGTCTCCTTGCACGTTGCTGCAGAGAGAGGGACTTAACTCAGTCTGGATGCACTATCCCAAAAACTCCGTCAGCCAAGGGGCAGGCAGTCTCCAGTGGGCTTGGAGAGAAATCCTAGCGAGGCAGGTGCTTTCCCCAGCTTGCCCGAAGCCTGGCTGGAAACGCCATGAGAAAAGGCTCCATCATGTAGCTTCTGCTGTTTCCAGCTGCCCCCCCAGCCAGGAAAATTATCACTGTCTTTGTATCCATTTCAGCAGTGCCTGGAGGTGCCACCTGGGATCGGGGGCTGTAGAGATACACAGCCAGGGCCAGCCCCTGCCCTGAAGAGCTCACAGATGAAATAGGCAGGCAGGGAAATGAGACAGGAACAGACCCCAGGCACCCTGCGCCACCACCCAGTGTGCTCCCCGCTATACCCCCCGCCCCCGTCAGGTGCAGCCCAGCTGCTGGGCTTTTCACCCAGAAATGGACCCAGAAGGGGCAGAGAAATTCCCCAAACCAATGGGGATGGTGGAGAAAAAGCCATGGCAACCCTAATGCTGGTTGGGGGCCCGGGGTGAGGACTCAGGGCTTGAATAGGGGGGCAGAGAGGCGGGGCCTTGTTCACCTGGACCCTCACAATGGTGGCTGAGAGCAGCAGTTCCTGGCACAACCGGCTCGGACCAGCAGGAATTTCTCTGGGCTAGTCACTCAGCCCCCATATTCCCAGGGGAATTCTTGCACTCGAGCTGGGAATGGGGCTTAAAATCAGCCCGGCTCTGGTTGTTCACGTGCCCCACCGGCGCGTCAGCATTCTGACTGTGTCAGCCCAGCCGGCAGGGGGAGCTCACAAGTATCATGGCTGGGACAGCAGTTGTTTTTGTATAGGTCCTACGAGAAACAACTCCTTAGTCTAATGGTTTGAGCAGAATACGACCCAGGATACACAGCACCCCACAGCTCTGCCCCTACCTGTCTATGGGCCAGTCACTTCCACCTCCTTTGTTCAGCAATCTCCTCCCTCGCCCCCCACCAGCCCGCCCAGTGGATGTATGGCCCATGGGAGTTAATCCAAGTGGTTTCATCACTCGTTGGCCTTGGGGGCTCAGCTTTCATGGGTGAGATAAACTTGGGGTTTATCAGCAGCTTCCCATAGGCAGGCTAGTAAAAGCTGAAAGATACAACTGGGCTGGTGGTAAATTTCATTGAAGAGGTGGCATCAGGCCAGGTTAGAAACACACGTGTCCTGTATGGGTAGGTCACATATTAGAGAGAGGGGGGTGCAGCTAGGCAGGCCAAGGGGACAAGGGACGAAAAGAGACAAGCGTTTTTCCACACACCCTTGTCTGTGACGGTGTTCACAGAGGCTGTGTCTACACTGCTTTGCAAACTGGCGTCGGGGGGATCTGGAATTGTGGACTCGGTGGTTCCAAAGCCTGCACAGGAGTGTCCACACTGCCTTGTAAAGCTGGATTTACAACTGCTGGCCCCAGGTCTCACTGCCGTGCTAACTCCACAGGCCTTCTGACGGGTCTGCAGCTGGAGCTGTGTCCACACTGCAAAATGGCAGCGACTGGACCCCAAGTCGCAGCCGGACTCACACTCTGACCCACCCCCCTAGCAGGGTCCTAAGACCCAGGTCCTCAGTTCCTGCTGACCCGAGCCAGTCTGACATGGGTGTGGATGGAAGAGGGGCTTGGGTTCAAACCTGAGTGAGAGCCCAGGCTTGAAGCACAGTGTAGACATACCCAGGGTGTCCACCAGGGCACAAACACCCCAACCCACCACCTAGCTTCAAATTAGCACATGGAAACCAGACTGCCCTCTCCCCGCTGCACACATCAGCGCTGGGGCCAGGCGGGCGCCGGGTGAGACAGCTCAATGGGGAGAGGGTTGGAAGGTGAGGCTGTGGGAGCCAGGCTGGGAGCTGACCCCACCTTTGCCCCAGCCTCGATGTGGCGTTGAGTGGCTGGAGGTAGCAGGTGGGTGCCAGTCTATGCTTGCGCTCCCTACCCCCCGACTCCTGCCCAGATCTGCTTTCCTGGGAGGCGGGGAGGGAGATGCCATGAGGGAGCATGTTTGCGACACTCCCAGCCCCATTCCTCAGCCCAAGGGGTTGGGAGATGCACAAAGTGCTTTGAGATACCCAACAAGCACGAATGATGTTACATCCCTGCTTCCCAGCCACTGCCCCATGTCCCAGCACTGCAGCTGCCCTTGTGACCACAGCTCTGGGCTTCCTCTGTCTCCCTTAGGGGAGGATCCACCAGCGTGCACCATCGAAGTCCCCCACGAGCCCTCAGGGCCTTGTGCTGCCTGGCCGCACAGGACGGAACTTCCCCCCAAGTGCATTGTCTGTCTCCCATTCGACTGGGCCTCGCTCACACTCCATGGGGCAGGGGCTGCCCATCACCCGAGCCCTGGAGCCAGCCAGGAAACTTCCCACGAGGTGCTATGTTGAAGGACAAACAAATGCAGATCTCTCGGCCGGAGAAAGCATGTGCCCCTGCTCTCTGGGCACCAGGGTAAGAGCGCCATGCCTGCTAAGGAAGGAAGGGCTCCCTGCCCTTCCAGACAGACGGCTGCCGAGCTGCTCAAAGGTCCTGGTGCATTGCCTGATCACTGCCCCCCCACACCGGGGAGGGTGGGCGACGAAAAGGCACTACAAAATGATCCTCTGGCAGAGCCCAGCCAGTGGCGTCCCTGCTGCTTCGTGGGGAGAGGGCCCATGGAGAACTGAACGACGTCTCCAAACACACCAGGAGGGGAGGGCAGTTTTTAGGTCAGATGCGCTGATCCGCCAGCACCGCCAGGATCCTTCGGAGCAGGTCAGCCGCATGTCAGAGGCATGTGTCCAAAGCAGGTCTGGAGCTTCCCGGGGAAGATTTCTTCTGGCCCGGCCTCATGGGTGGCGCATAGTGGAGGCAGGCGGAGGCTAAGCCTCCCCTAACCTCACACCGCTGTGGGGTGGGAAGGACAATGGCGGATTTGGGACCCCCAGAAAAATCTCCCCCCACCACGGCTCCGGGGCTGCCACGGTGACAAAGAGCTTTTCCAGTCTCGGGGCCACAAGGGGAGGGGTACGGGGGGGCGAGGTCTCAGGGGGGAAAAGGTGGAGTGAAGGCAGAACAGGGGCAGAGCCACAGGGTAGGGGCGGAATGGGACAGGGGCTCCGGCCTCAGAGCTCTCAGCCCATCTCCCCCTGCCCCATAGCTCCGACCAAGGTCTCAGCCCCCTGCCAAGGGGAAGCTTCACTGGCTGCCCATGCCTGGCCCGACCTGGAGCAGTGCAAACTCCATAGCAAGTTCGAGTGAGGACAGACGGAAGGGAAGGGACAGTCACCTCCTGGACGGCCTGAGATCTCAGCCTAGGGTGACCAGATGTCCCGATTTTATACGGACAGTCCCAATTTTGGGGTCTGTTTCTTATATAGGCTCCTATTACCCCCACACCCACCCCCTGTCCGATTTTTCACACTTGCTGTCTGGTCACCCTGTCTCAGCCTAGTGCTCGGAACAGGTTGGGAACAAGTTGCCAGAGGGAACCAGACTCTATGTGGCCAACATGAACCATAAGCCCAAAGTGCAGCTTGTTTCTACTCTGAACTCTACCCTTCCCTGACAGGACCCCGCCGTGTTTCACACCAACACCTGAGCTCGTCGGAGTCCGAGATGCAGAAAGCCCATTGGGTCACCCGGGACCATCTCTGGGACAGCAGACAGTCACGGGAACCGGACGTAAGGGCCTGGAGGGAGAGAGAGGAACCCAAGAGTGGAGTGATATTTACTAGATCCCGGATGTGTACACCGGCTGCATGGCCTGGTAGATCTTCAGGAAGGGCCGGCAACCTAGAAGACACAGATCAGAAATGGAGAGAAGGAGCATTCGTTAGCCAAGGGGATTAGTCACTGGGAAGGAAAACAAAGAGGGGGCCAGGGTGGAGGGGGCCAGGGGGATGGGGATCTTTCCCTAGCCTGCCTGCTTCTCGTGCCTTCCCCAGGCCTGGACAACAGACGCCCCAGACACGTGGGGGTGGGAGCAGAGAGGTCCCTCTACATTGTCCGCCCTTCATCCTGGCAGACCTACGTGAGACGCGGCAGGCCAACGGCCAGCCCTTGGGGTCCAGGGTCCCTCACAACTAGCAGTGAAGAGAACTCAGTGCACCAGCCAGGGGTGCTCCAGCCCCTGCTGATCACAACAGAGGGGACCCCATGCAACTTCCAGGCTGATTACCCAGAGCATGGTAACCCCTCTGCTTGGCGGCGGTGTGTCTGGGGGCCGGGCCACCACTGAGCCCAACTGTGGCTCCATTCTGGAATCCACCAGAAACGGCCACGCAGCAGATCTACGAGCCGATGGCACAGATGCTCTGTCTACACTAGAGCTCCCACCACTGCCATCCCCAGCAGAGCTGCACGGTGGGTAGTGACTAGGTGATCGCCCTTCCCTCCACCTGCTCGGGGTAGTGCACCCCAGGGGGGCAGGACACAGGGCGGGGCTGCTCTCAGGCATCCCAGACTCCCACCAGGGCAGGTGGAGAGTCCAGGGCTCCCCACAGAGACCTGGGCTCTCTGGACAGGTCGTACCATGGCCCGGCTCCAGCTTCTGGCCTAGCCAGGGGACGGAGCCTTGGGGAGCAATGGAGGAGCAGGGGGTGGGGCTTTGGGGCTCCTGCACGTGTACCGCTTTAGCCTTTGGAAAAGCAGTCACCTTACCTAGTGAGGGGAGAGACACAGCGGAGGTCCAGGCACGTCCTGCTGACAGGGCACTAACCAGATGGGCACATGTTCCTTGGAGGGAACGAACACCCCACCAAAGCAGCCCCTCCAGCCCCCATTGTTAAAGGCTGCAAACCCGGCCAGCAGGAAGCTACCCACGGCAGCCCCTGGCTCCCACGCAGCATCTGGTCTCACTTGCACGTACCCAACCCTTCTGAAAAGCTGGGGGGGTTACCCACCCCCGGGCCTCCTACCCCTCATGCAGCCTCTGTGCCCCTGGAAAGTAGAGTCGCCTTGGGGGGCAGCAAACAGCCCTCCCGTGCCGGAGCCGAGGGACACTTACCACCTTTGGACTCGAAGTTGGGGATCCCGTGCATGATGACATGGTGCAGGAACAAGGGCTTGTTGTTCATTTTGATGGTGCCGGACAGCAGGCCGCTGAAGTAATGGACATACCTGGGGCAGAAACCAGCGTGGGGTCAGGTTAACAGCGTCTGTGCGTGGCCTGTTCACACTGCTTTGGTCTCCTCACTGCAGAAGGGGGCTGGGCACCTGCCCCCTATTCCCTCTGCTCCTTTCCTTCCACCCGGGCACCCCGCTCAGTAGCCCTACTCATCTGTAAACTAACCCTTCGGCTCAGCTGCCTGCATCCCAAATGTGCCCCAGAATCCTTTGCTCCAAAGGATACACCCTGGCAGCTGATGCCATCGGATCCAGGCTGAGACTCAAAGGCGCCGACTGAGCAGAAATAGGGTGGCCAGAAACTTCACAGCCAGGAAGGAGGGTTTCAGGACTGGCTAGAAGGCCCAAGGGGTCTCAAACCTGGGCCTTCAAAGCTGCCAAGCAGCAGACATCTCCATAACCAGCTCATGTTACACTACCCACAACCCGCTGAGGACACACACCACAGGAAGTCCCACCTCAAGAGCTCTGACAGGCAGCAGCCTTGTGGCTGCTGATTGGCTCCCTGCCCTATATAAATAAACCCAAGAAGCATTCCTGGAAGCGTCCAGACAACAGGGCACCTCTCCTGTAGCTGCCACCGCCATTCCTGCTCGGTTCTTTGACCTCACTCTGATTTGGACGTCGTTTCCTAACCCCGAACCTGTAACTTGACTCAGACTCTGATCCGTGGTATCGGCCCCGACCTGGAACTTGCCTGCATCTGTCTTATTCTCAATCCCATTCCTAATGGTTCCTGACATTCTCTTCACTTTTTTGACTGCCGCTGCAGATTGAATGGGTGTTTTCAGAGAATCATCCACAATGGCTCCAAGATCTTTCTTGAGTAGTTACAGCCAATTTAGACCCCATCATTTTGTACGTATCACTGGGATTATATTTTCAGTGTTCGTTACTTTACATTTATCATCACTGACTTTCATCTGCCATTTTCTTGCCCACTCAGGCAGTTTGGTGAGATCCCTTTGTAACTCTTCACAGTCAGCTTTGGACTTCACTATCTTAAGTAGTTTTGTATCGCCTGCAAACTTTGCCACTTCACTGTTTACCCTTTTTTCCAGATCATTTACGAACATGCACTGTGATTTTCACTCCATGAAAGAAGTGGCATTTTTTACCCACGAAAGCTTATGCCCAAATAAATCTGTTAGTCTTTAAGGTGCCACAAGGACTCCTCGTTGTGTGTGTGGATACAGACTAACACAGCTACCCCTCTGATAATAAGATAGGAGATATCATAATGCCACTGTCCAAATCCATGATACACCCGCACCTTGAATGCTGTGTGCAGTTCTGGTCACCCCTAGTCCACCCCTCGCGACCTACCCATCAGTGACAAAACATGAGGCTGTTGGCTGGTGGGACCACGTGTCCCTACTGAATTCTCCAAAGTGGAACAGCCTGGCCTGAAATGTCTGACTGGCCAAAGGAGAACTCCTTCTAGACTATTGGCAGTTCAAAGCTGGGCCTTAGTCCACTGAATGGGTCATCTCCTCCAAGCCTCCAGTAGGATCCAAATTTGACTTGCCGCATCAGCGTCACCTGCTGCTGTTGACCTGCGTATGCACAGACCAGCTAGCCGGGGAGATGGTGCAGGCTTGCTGGGGTACATTCTTGTGCCCAGGTAAGCTCGCTGAGCAGAACTCCTTCCCTCACACACAGCTCACACTGGATATGGCTCAGAGTCCCAAGCGATGTGATAAATCTAACGAGGGTCCCGTCCTCACAGTGGTTCCAGGAGCGGGGCCACTCATGACATGACACAGTAACCCAAACTGGGGAAGAACTGCTGGGCTAAGAGTGCCAGGATGGACAGGTGGAAATTGAGAGAGTGAGAAAACCGTGAAACCCACAAGCTTTCAAACTACAACGTAAGCTTCTTCCACGGACCATCTCAGCCCAGATCCTCAAAGATATGTAGGCACCAAACTCCTGTTGCTTTCACCTTATCCCTCGGAGGACATGGGCCCTCCACCCAAACCCTCAGCCTCAGTGAGCAGCTGGGTGTTCTGGGCATCCAGGCACCGGCGCTTGCCCTGCATGGATCCCAAGGTGTTGAGCTGAGGTTGGATTTCTCCCACCAGCCAGACCAATCTGGATTCCAATCCATGTTCACACCTGCCCAGGGGCTGCTCTGGTTTCTAGACTAGGGTGCGAGGGCATGAGAGCAAGGGAAAGCCCAGGGGCGCAAAGCTGGAGGCAGAGGCAGCAGTGGGCGAGGAGACGGGCACGAAATCTCCCTCTGGTTCTATGGATCTCCCTGCGGCACCAGGAAAACCTCCCTCTGGCTGCAATTCAGCAGCTCCAGCGCCGTGAAGGGATGAACTGGGACAGCGGCCTGGGCAGCGGGAGGCCTCTGGTGCCACCTGGTGGAGCAGAGGGGAACGCATGTTTGACACCCGCGAGTCCTGCAGGGAGCCCCGGGGGGAGCACTGCCCCACTCATTGACCTGCACCACCTGGGCCAAGCAGGGGCATCCTACCCGAGGGCTGCTGTCACTTCGCCCCTGGGCCCAGCCTCCTGGCTCCCTGCGTGTGAGCAACCCCTGCCCCCGCCTGCTCTCCCCTCCTGCCATCGACCAGCCCTTGGAGGCAGGGCTGAATTCCAGCCCTGGCAGGAAATCGCACCCAGGGCTGGGTCCCTTTCAGGAGACGAGGGGGCAGTGCCACTTGGCCTGGGCTTCTGAGCCAGCATGGCCCAGGGGTAGTTAGGGGGGCAATTCCCTCAGGGGTTGTTCCATAATTGTCCACTAGCAGGTGCCTTGCACCATCCTCTGCAGCAGCCGGCACCAGGCCCTGTCCGAAACGATCAGGCAGCGCCTGGTTCCTGCTTGGTTCAAGGCAGAAGCAACTGGCTACTCGGGGCGGGGGCAGCGCTGGCCCCGTGGCTTTAACCGGCCTGTGTAATCTGATGGGCAGCCGGCTCCTCTATTGAAGCACTCGTGGCACGCCCGGGAAGTGGAAGTCGCAGGGCCCTTACCGAGTCCCCGATCGCGCCAGCCGGATGTTGGCAGGAACAATGCCAAGGGCCGACCTGACAGGGCGTGGCCCAGGAAACCCCAGATCAGCCGCAGCCACTGACAGAGCTCAACTCCCGCTTGGTAGACGGGCCCCGATCCCGAGCCGGTGCAAACGAGACCCGCGCAAGGGTGTGGGAGGGTCACTCGAACTGCTGCCTCAGCCCCTGTGTGCCTTTATATGGATAATGCCCTGCAGACAACTTGATACGCAAACATGCCCCACACCCAGAGCTGGACAATGACCGGCAGCACAAATCCTGCTTGGAGAAAGGAAGCATTTTCCTGTGTTTACTCTGCTCAGTGGCCGGTTTGCAGCCCGGCCTGGTGCAGGTCACTAAGAGCCATGGGCACCAAAGCTCAGCGAAGAAGCTAGATTTGCAGTGCAAGGCAAGTCTCCTTCCCTGGGAGGCACCTTCAATTCCCGACAGCCCGGAGGGGTCCTGGGCTGGCTGCTTGTGCACTGCACTGCAGCCATCTGCTGTCTGTGCGTCTGTGCCACGGGTGGGGCATTCACTCACCCAGGTTCCTCTGGGTTGGGGACTCAGCTGAGTAAATCCCGAACTCGGCTCCGCACCATTAATCTGCCCAGGCTTCGGGCAGAGCAAGGGGCATGTGGAGGGTGCATGGCAGGCCATGCTGGTCCACAGGAGGCGCGTCCCCAAGCCCTTGTCAGGAGAGTTTCCCCTGGGCTCCGTGGCTGTGGGAACGCAAAGCCCCACCCAGGAGCGGCACCAGACTTTCTGGTGCCCTAGGCAGAATTCGGGGGGCTGCATTTTGTGCGCTTCCCACGGGGCGCGTGGGAGCTTCCAGTTCCGCTCCCATCACGCCGCCGAAGAAGGACCCTCCGCCGAAATGCCACAGGCGACAGCGGCAGTAATTGAGCTGCTCAATTGCCTGCCGCTGTTTTCCACGGCACGTCAGCAGAAGGTCCTTCTTCGGCAGCACAACGAGAGCAGAACCGGAAGCTCCCGCACACCCCGTGGGGAGTGCACAAAATGCCGGTCCCCGAATCCTGGCACCCTCGCCTAATGGAAGTGCCGACCCTGGCCCCACCCTGAGATCCTGGCTGAGTGCAGGAGCCAGGGTACAAAGGACAAGCCCCCCACACTCACTGCCTCAGCTCCTCGCTCTCGTTTGGGGTCTTGATATTTCCTTTAAAGCAAGGACAGAGCCGACCCAGAACCTCAAACCCAGCCTGCCAGGCAGGGGGGATCAAGCCTGAGTCCAAGCCCCTGCCTATGGTCGGGGTCCGGAGCAGATTCAGAGCCAGAAGGGGCCCAGTTTCTGGATCTAGGCCAGGCAGCCTGCCCCTGCTTCCCAGCCGTCTAACCTGCAGAGGGGGGCCAGGGTTTACCCAGCTACCTCTGCTGGAGGGCTTCTCCCCCTCCCAGTTTGATGCACCACACACCAGGCATACCGAGTCCTGGCACCAGGTGGCATCTTCTCCCACCCGAATCCACGGCCCACACACACCAGGTCCAGGCACCACACGCCCGATCAAACACCGGCTCAGTCACCACCTTTATTTCCATCACCAAAGGCACAAGCAAACTGCCGAGGGGCCCGGGCTAGTGCTCACAGCTCTGGCCACTAGGGTGCCCAGACAGCAAGTGTGAAAAATCAGAACAGGGGCTGGGGGGTAATAGGAGCCTATATAAGAAAAAGACCCAAAAATCTGGTCTGTCCCTATAAAATTGGGGCATCTGGTCACCCTACTGGCCGCTGGGGAGGGAGGAGCCGCAGGACTCACCTCTTCTGTGAGGGCTGCCCAACTGGCAGCACCTTGTCCTCGTAGAACCTCTTCATGGCAAACCTGTCGAGGGCCTGGTCCGCGCTGCGGGGGGAAGGTGCACGCGGTCAGAGGGGCAGGGCGAGGCGGGCTCCGGGCGGCAGTGAGGCCAAGTGCGTGGGAGGGCCTGGCCCCGACACATATATAAACAGCAGGCGCCGGAGAGCCCACTGGGGCCATTTCAAGGCCCTTCGGGTTTTATCTGAGGCAGTGGGAGTCCCTCAGGGCTTGTTTGGGGGTCAACAGTGATGTGCATTGACAGGGCTACACGGAAAGCCCAGGGGTAGCAGAACCTGCTCTGGGTCCCAGCAGGGGGGCATGGGCAGAGCTGTGCTGGCACCAAGGATGGGACTTGAATAGCAGGGGGCTGCAGGTAGGAATTGAGTTAGCAGAGCTGTGGGGGGCCCAGGGCTGGGCTAGCAGGGGCTGCGAGTCGGGAGTGAGGGGCACCGGCAGAGCTGTGGGGGGCCCAGGGCTGGGCTGGCAGGGGCTGCGGGTCAGGAGTGAGGAGCATCAGCAGAGCTGTGGTGGGAGCCCAGGGCTGGGCTAGCAGGGGCTGCGGGTCGGGAGTGAGGGGCACCGGCAGAGCTGTGGGGGAGCCCAGGGCTGGGCTAGCAGGGGCTGCGGGTCGGGAGTGAGGGGCACCGGCAGAGCTGTGGGGGAGGCCAGGGCTGGGCTAGCAGGGGCTGTGGGTTGGGAGTGAGGGGCCCTGGCCGAGCTGGGGGAGAGCCCAGGGCAGGTTGGGACTAAGGGTACACCAGGCCCGGATGAGCAGGGGGTGTGGTGGGTCAGGGCTGAGGTGCCCTGGCAGCATCATGGAGGGAGAGCGGGGTGTTTGCCCAGAGCGCCTCTCCCCATCCCAGCCAGCCCCACCCTTCGCCTGCCCTGGCTCCAGAGCTCACCCCCGACATGCGCTGCCCGGGTCCCGGCTGCTGTCTCCACAGGGACGCACCGGAGACCCCGGCTTGGGAGGCAGCTCCAACTGCCCCTGGATTTACGGGCAAAGCCAGAGCCGGTTGGATCGACACAGACCTGGAATGGCCACTGCAGCCCCCTCTAGGCCCAGCCCACGATGTCCAGCCCCGGGAACCCTGCAGGCTGCACTCCTGCAGCATCCCCCGACCACCCCATTCTGCCCCCAACCGAGGGGCCGTCAGCCCTTGGCCACCTTTCCCTGCTGCCAGGGACCCTCTTCTCCTCTCACCGGGTGGGTTTGCTAGTCTGGAGGCCAAGGGTCCTGTATCCCATTAGCAGCCCCCTACCTATCCTGCCCCCAGGAGGTGATCTCCTCTTCTCCCTCCTCGTCTGCCCCGTCCGCTGCCCTCTCAGCTGGCTGGTTCGGGCGGACGGTCCCTCTGGGCCGGGCCAGGGAGATGCCAGGGGCCGAGAAGCTGCCAGTGGTCCCCCAACCCCCAGGAGGAAGAGGGGGTGGGCACCAGTGCCCAGACCCCAACCCAGAAGCGGGGGCTGGGCCAAAGGCACCATCACCACTGCTGGGAAGGGGGAGGACGCTGAAGAGAAGCGGCATCCTGCTGAACCAGGCTCCGAAAGGTGGGTTCCCGGCTGGTTAGCTCCACGGGATAAGGCACTAAGGCTTTGGGGAGAGGGTCTGGAGGAGACACATGGGGTGCTGCTCCAGGTGCCCCACCCTCCCCGCACGCCAGGCTCCTCTCACCTGGCTGAAATATTGCTGTAGTGCATGTAGGCGGCCACCACGACTCCCATCCGGCCTCGGTTTCCCTGCAAGAGACCAGAACAAAGAGGGGGGTTGGGCATCCCAGGGGGCATCCAGAGACATCCCAGAGTCCGCCAGCCAGCGGCAGGGTCCTTTGCGCAGGGCCTGGTTCGACGCTCACTGAATGCAAAGACTCCCCTTGATTTCAACAGACTTTAGAGTGGCCCGGAGTGCTGCACTGCTGGCGTGGTAACCAGCCGCCACGATCCACCCCAGAGGTGGCTGCATTTCAGCAGCCAGCAAAATGTTCACAATATTTCCAGCCTGGAGCGCCCAGAGCGATGCACCAGGGAAGGAAGGCGCTAGAGGAATCCGAGGCATCGGTGCTGGGATCTCAAATTTGGCCAGCCTGATGAATAACACCCTGCAGAAGCTTTTTACAGTGGTGGGATTGTTGTGCCTGGATTTGCGTTCCTAATTCTGTATCACGCACACGGAGCGTGTTGTCATGCCTGACTGCCTGCGTGTTCCCCCACTCCTGTATCTTCTAGACCAGAGGTGAAGAGTGGGGGGTTGGGCATGTCGGGTTGCATGCCCCCCCCGATTGCTCGGTCACATGGGCTGCGCCTGAGGCCGGAGGAACAGCTGGGAGGGGTGGCTGCTTTCCGGGCGGGGGGGCGCTGCCGGGCGGGGGGCGTGACTCGAACTGCTCCGGGGTTGTGCCCCCCCCGTCACTATCAGCCGACATGGGTTGTCTCTGGGACCCACTAACGTGTGTGTGGTCAAGTTAACCTTACGAGTGGCTAAACTGTGCAAGGGGCCACTCTCGGCCGCCGGTGACCAGAGGCTGCAGCCTGTGGTGCACGTTTGCTCTCAGAGGGGAGGATCTCAGGAGCCCTCTCCAGCATGAGTCGCTTATGTTCTGCCTGCGACTGTGGTGGTTTTACCTAGGCCCGGACAAGCGAGGCTGCAGGGTCAGGCCCACTGCATCGGGCCTTCAGCAATAGAGGAGATGCTGTTCCTGTCGGCCAAGCCGATGCTTCGGGGTCGCTAAATCTGTCCTGGCTGCAAGGCAGGTCAGAGTGAGGGTCTTTGCAGGGGGCGGCTGGACACAAGGAAAAACGTGACCCTTTGGAGGCTCCAGAGATGGAGAGCAAAGATCCTGGGCTAGAAGGGGCTGGTTTGGGTGGACTCCCTTGGGGTGGCTGGAATGTGAAACGAGCCCACGTGCGTGCGTTTACATTGTCCACTAGGGATGGATTCTCCTTTGACTGGTGGTAAAAGGGCCTGTTCGTCCTCCTGATTTGCGGGACCTGTGAAATCTGCTCCAGGGCCCATGAAAAGCCATGCCCCCACACAATCCTTCTTCACTTGCTGGGCCTATCCACTGTCCCTGGGTGCTGTTAAACAGCTGCCACGTCCCACCCCAGAGGTGGCTGCATTTCAACGGAGGGTGAAAAGTTGTGGGTTAAATTTCTTTTTCTGTAGCATCTCGTTTGTACCTCTTTCCTCCCAAAGCACCTTGCCAGCTCTAGACGTACAGCAACACTGAACTGCAGCCACCTCTGGGATGGGTCAAAGGCAACCAACACACACACAAGGGGGTGGGGTAGGATTTGACACAGGAGGTGACCGTGGCAGAGTCTGACCCCAAGGACCCAGCGAACCCAGGAGTTTCAATCTCGTTGCACTGGGCAGTGACTCAGACAGACGCTGAGCACAAATCTGATCCCGCCGGGAGGGCCAGGCTCCATTCAGCTGAGCTGGGAATGCCGAAGGGGGTGACACGTGGCATCCTGACTCAGTCTCTGCTGGCGCTGAAGGCCGGGTGGGGCTTCCCAGGGGGGCACAGGGCTGGCCGTGGAGCTCTTTCTTTTGAGTCCATGATGTTAAGGGGCCACGGACCTGCCCCTGCCCCTGCGCCCCATCTCTCCCCTTGTCCCTAGTTCAGCCCTCCCGGGAAGTGTTCCAGGTGCTCCCCATCTCCCCCGGGCCCTGCTCCCGCTCCCAGCTGCTCTCCCATATGTCCCTGTGCCCTGTGTCACGGAGTCTGGCCCTGCACCCCTCTTCCTGGGACCCACAGTGACTTTTATCCAGCCAGTAAAACAGAAGGTTTATTGGACAACAGGAACACAGGTTACAGCAGAGCTTGCAGGCACAGTCAGGACCCCTCCACTGAGTCCTTCTGGGGGTTCAGGGTGCTTGGATCCCAGCTAGGATCCCCTGAATTCCTCCCCATAGCCCAAACCCAAACTGTCCTGCCTCTCCTCCTCCGGCCGAAAAAACCCCTTTTTTTCCTTCTCTTCCGCCCAGCAGCTCCCCCTCCCCCCTGCCGGCTCACATTACAACCTGACTACCTGTCCCTCACCTACAGACATCCCCTGCTTTCCCGTTCCCCACACAGACAGTCCCTACTCCATCACACCCTGCCCCCCAAGACACCATCCCCCTGCTTCTCTCCCCGCTCCAGGAGTGGGGCCGCTCAGCCCAGGCCATTGGCAAACAGGCCCTGCCCCCCGGGGGGCGCTCTCGCTCACCTTGTTGTGGAGCACGACCACGTTGTGGGGCTCGGCGCTCAGCCACGTGTCCATGGCCTTGCAGATGCTGCAGATCTTCTCCAGGGCAGGCGTGTGCAGGTCGGGCCACCCGAAATCCAGCACCTGGGATGGGCAGAGACAGGGGGGAGGAGGAGGAGGAGGCTGGAGGAGATGAAGGCTCCCCCTCTGGGGCTTTTGTAGATGCCCAGGGATCCTCATGCCAGCCTGGCCTCATGGGTGCTGCCGCCCGCCGGGTAACCTGTCCGGGCAGGACCCAGAGTGTGCAGACCCACTCAGGCGGCCGCTGCTTGGGAGATGCAGGAGACTCCCTTCCAAGGGCAGAACAGGTCTTTGCCTTGAGGTATTTCCACAGGGGGGCCTTGCCCACACCTGGCACCCAGCAGGAAGGGGAGGGCACCGTGCCAGCTGCCCAGGGTCCTGGGCTAAAATGTGGGGCCAAAGCAGCTCTGGTGTGGTGCCATCAAGCCCCATGGCAAAGCCCCACCCGGCTGCATTGGCTGGCCTTACCCGCCCCCTCCAGCCTGAGGGGAAGGACACACGTGGGACGGCAACGGAGGGAGGGCATGAAGCCAGCAATGGGAAGTGCTGAACCAGGACCTAGGGGGAAGAGGGGTGGGCTGTGTGGTACCTGGATGGGAAGGGGTTAATTGCGTCCAGCGCCAGCCTGGCCTGCATCCCTGCTTTGCACAGGCATGGCACCACGGGAGGGGCCGTGTGCCACCCTGACTGATTGGCAGTGCAGGAGGCAGGGGCTGGAGCCACCCCCAAACCTGGGGCCCCACCCTGCCAGCTCCCGTAAGGCGGGGGCAGGGTATCTCCCAAGGGCAGGGCTGGGGGGCTCTGCCTCCCGTCCGGCCCAGCAGGTAGGCCCGTTGGTAAGGGAGCATGGTCCAGGCCTTGGCTGCCCGCTCAGACTGACCACAAAGGGAGCCAATCTGAGGCAGCAATCCAGCAATCTGCTGCCGACAGCAGCCTCCGGATCTGACCCACTGAGGCAGGAGGTGAAAGGGGCTGGAGTCCACCCCCGAGCCCCGGCCCACCCGACTTTCCCCTCTTCCTTGGTGCTACCCAGCTGCAGAGACCCAGGCGACTCCTGGCCTGGGCTGGTTTCTCTCCTCCCCGGAGACGACCCCCAGGTCCATCCGTTCCCGCTGCCCCAGCACTATCGACCTGCTGTCGACTGCTCCCGCCAGCGCCTGGCACACCGACGGGGCTTGCGGCGTGCTAGCCGTCTCTCCGGGACTGGCGCTGGGGGCAGGCGGGAAGGCCTGCCTGGCTCCCAGTCCCTGCACAGCCCTTGCGGCTGCCAGAGACAGCAGGAGCAGGATGGGATTCACGGACAAAGAAAACACATCCACGGGGCTCAGGAACACTCAGCCACTGGGGGATCCAAGGGGCTGGCAGCAGCCCCGTCCTGACACGGATGCTCTTGCACTGGCGGGTCCTCCTGGGAGTCCCCTTTCCCCACTAGCAGCCCCCAATGCACCCTGGGGCTCTGGAGTCCAGGCCCCACTCTCATCCCAGCCACAGTCGTTCCACCAACTTCCAAAGACTTGCTGGGATCAGGGCCGGGCCCATTGCAGCTGGCAGCCCCCGGGCTCGGCTGGGGAGTCACAAGATGGCTCCCCAGAGCCGAGACACCATGGAGAATTGCACCCGCGACGCTGCAGGCTGAGAGGAGCCCGGCTCGCACGGGCTCGGCGAGGCTGCCAGGAGAGGCTGTTCCTCGTCAGCAGGTCTGACCGGCGTCGGGATTCCCTGGCACTTCTGTAACCCCCGTCACACCCGCGGGGGCGCCAGTGACCTGGGGTTCGTCACTGCAGAGATTTTCATTTAGCCAGGCCCCCACTTCTGTTCTGGGGCTGGGGGAGGGGGAAGAGAGCTCTCTGGGCACGAAAGAGGGGCAGGCCTCACCGCCCCACCGCCCCAGGGCCTCCCCTGCCTTGGGGGACGCCCTGTGGGGCTCAGAGGGGTGCTCCTTTTCCATGTCCCTCGGCATCTCCTCCGGGGCTGTCCAGGACGGGGCTCTGGTGATGTGGGCCATTGGGCCCTGGGCAGGGACCTGCCAAACTCATTGCTTATGGGTGGGAACACTCCTGCCTCGTGACCTGTGCCCCCGGGGGGCAAAACAACGTGCCAGGCAGCACACTCAACCCCCGCAGGGCTCTGTGCACCACTGCAGGAGAGAGCGAAACACCCAGGATCCTTCCCCTCCAGCCCCCTCGCCAGACTCCAGCTCCTCCTCCCCTCCCCCAGCCCCCAATGGTGCCCAGAGCACCCCCCATGGCCGGGTGCACTTACCCTGGAGTGCAGCTTGCTGATGTCGTGTCTGCGCTCGGACAGATTGAAAAGCTTCGGAAAGAAGGAGAGAAAAGGGTCAGAAGACGAGCAACGGTGGACAAGGACACCCCGGCCACAGCCCCAGTGACAGAGTGCAGCACCCCCCACCCACACTGCACAGACCCAGCCCCAGTGACAGAGTGCAGCACCCCCCACCCACACCGCACAGACCCAGACCCAGCCCCAGCCCCAAAGCCCCCCACCCACACTGCACAGCCCCAGCCCCAGTGACAGAGTGCAGCACCACCCACCCACTCTGCATAGACCCGGCCCCAGTGACAGAGTGTAGCACCCCCCACCCACACCGCACAGACCCGGCGCCAGTGACAGAGTGCAGCACCCCCCATCCACACTGCACAGACCCGGCGCCAGCGACAGAGTGCAGCACCCCCCACCCACACTGCACAGACCCGGCCCCAGCGACAGAGTGCAGCACTCCCCACCCACACCGCACAGACCCGACGCCAGTGACAGAGTGCAGCACCCCCCATCCACACTGCACAGACCCGGCCCCAGCGACAGAGTGCAGCACTCCCCACCCACACCGCACAGACCCGACGCCAGTGACAGAGTGCAGCACCCCCCATCCACACTGCACAGACCCGGCCCCAGCGACAGAGTGCAGCACTCCCCACCCACACTGCACAGACCCAGTCCCAGTGACAGAGTGCAGCACCCCCCACCCACACCGCACAGACCCGGCGCCAGCCCCAGCCCCAGCATCCCCCGGCCACATTACACAGACCCAGACCCAGTGACAGCGCCCCCCACCCACACCGCACAGATCTGGCCCCAGCCCCAGCCTCAACGCCCCCCGGCCACACCGCACAGACCCAGCCCCAGCAACGCATGCACCCGCCCCCCCCTGCAACCACACCACACAGACCCAGCCCTGGACATTCGGCAGGGTCTAAGGAAGGATGGAGTCACAGCAGCAAGATCTTGCAGCTCTTCAGTTCAGAGCAGGGTGAGATAATACAGGGCCAGAAGGTAAGGCAGGGAGCTGGGCCCTGATGCAGCAGAGAAGGGGCAACTAGTGGGGATTTTGCTGGTGCCCCGGGACGCTCAAGAGACCCTGCTGCCCCCCCTGAACTAGCAGCACTGAGCTGCTTCAGCCCAGCACGGTACCTCCCCCAGGTGTCTGGGCTGGGAGCAAGACCTCGCACCCATATCACTGCAACCTCACAAACACAACTCTCCCCTCCAGCCTGCAGGGCAGATACAGCCCCCTCGTTCTGTCTGTGCACCAGATGGGGACCCCGGGGCTGGGCCTGACCCGCAGTAGGGAGCAGTGCCTGGACATCGCAGAGCCATTGCCACCACCCCCCTGGAGCTCAGCAAAGTGGCTGCGAGCGTTATGGCTGCCTGGCCCGGGGCGTCACGCAGCCGGTGATGTGACCGGGTGCATGGAGCTACAGGGGAATCTCTGCTCCTGCGTCAGAGAGGAGGTGGGGACCACTGCCCAGCTCCAGGGTCTCTCTGTTGGGCAGGCAGAGGTGGACAGGGCTGTTGCAGTCAATGCACGATCCTGAGTGACTGCCGCAAGAATGACCACACAGCTAGATGGCTGGGTGCAAGCCACAGCCGGCGTGACCCAGGAGATCGGATTAGATCTGGGGCGTCAACCAGAGCTCAGACTAGAGCCTGGAGTCAGAGCCCCAGAGTGGGCTCACAAACAGGTGATGTGACAACCCCGCCCTTGCCTCTGCCAAAATGGGAGGCATGTCCCAGCTGGACAGGAGCAGGATCCCTCTATGAGAGAAGGCAGAGACCCCCTGGACTGGATGATCAGACGCTCCACTTTCACAATGGAAAGAGGCAAACAGTGGGGTCCCCCGAGGATCTGTACTGGCACCTGTGCTGCTCCACATACTCATAAAAGATCTGGAAAAGGGGGGCAAGAGTGAGGTAGCAAAGTTGGCAGATGATACGAAATTACTCAGGACAGTTAAGTCCAAAGCAGATTGTGAAGAGTTACAAATCGATTTAATGAAACTGGGTGACTGGGCAAGAAAATGGCAGATGAAATTCAGCCTTGATAAATGCAAAGTAATGCACATTGGAAAACATAATCCCAACTATACATACAAAATGATGGGGTCTAAATTAGCTGTTACCACTGTGACGAACGGGGACGGTTCTTAATGTTTGCTCTGAATACTGTGTTGGTGCCTCAGTGTCCCCTAGGCAGTTCTTAATATCTAGGTGGTGGGATAAGGGTGTGTGATTGCTACAGAGGAAGGGGCCAGTGCACCTAAATGCCGGGCACTCTGTCTCCTAGCAACTGATGGCCTGGGCCCCTCCTCTGCAAAGGTGCCAGCTGAAAGTGTTGGAGACAAAGGGATCAGGTGACCTCCTGGCCCGGGAAAGGAGCTGAGCAGAGAGGAGGGGCTGGAGGGGG
>NC_133778.1:78538385-78567062 GCF_003597395.2 Chelonoidis abingdonii
GAGGGGTCAGGTTCGCTGTATCTACAAGCTCTGTTTTAGACCCTGTTCCTGTCATCGAATAAACCTCTGTTTTACTGGCTAAGAGTCACATCTGACTGCAAAGTGGGGGTGCAGGACCCTGTGGCTTCCCCAGGACCCCGCCTGGGTGGGCTCGCTGTGGGAAGCACACGGAGGGGCAGAGGATGCTGAATGCTCCAAGGAGAGACCCAGGAGGTGAAGATGTGTGAGCTTCTTGCCCTGAACAAGTCTGCTCCAAGGGAGAGGAGGCTCCCCAAAGTCCTGACTGGCTTTGTGGGGAGCAGTTCCAGAGCATCGCCCGGGGACTCCGTGACAACCACTCAAGAAAGAGATCTTGGAGTCACTGTGGATAGTTCTCTGAAAACATCCACTCAATGTGCAGCAGCCATCAAAAAAGCGAACAATGTTAGGAACCATTAGGAAAGGCATAGATAATAAGATAGAAAATATCAGAATGTCACTATCTAAATCCGTGGTACACTGACACCTTAAATGCTGCATGCAGTTCTGGTTGCCCCATCTAAAAAAAGATACATCCAAATTGGAAAAGGTAGGATTCGGAAGGGCAACAAAAATTATTAGGGGGATGGAACAGCTTCCATATGAAGAGAGATTAAAAAGACTACGCCTGTCCATCTTAGAAAAGAGACAACTTAGGGGGGATATGGTAGCAGTCTATACAATCATGACTGGTGTGGAGAAAGCGACTAAGGAAGTGTCATTTACCCTTTCACATAACACAAGAACCAGGGATCACCTGATGAAATTAACAGGCAGCAGGTTTAAAACAATCATAAGGAAGTATTTCTTCACACAACGCACAGACAACCTGTGGAACTCCTTGCCAGGGGATGTTGTGAAGGCCAAAAACATAACTGGGTTCAAAAAAGAATGAGATAAGTTCACGGAGGATGGATCCATCAATGGCTATTAGCCAAGATGATCAGGGACACAACCCCATGGTCTGGGTGTCCCTAAACCTCTGACTATCAGACACTGGGACTGGATGACAGGGGATGGGTCACTTGCTAATTGCCCTGTTCTGTTCCCTCCCTCTGAAGAACCTGGTACTGGCTACTGTCAGAGACAGGATCCTGGCTAGACGGACCATTGGTCTGATGCAGAATGGCCTTTCTTATATTCTTAATGGACCCTCATGACCATGAATGTAACGATCTCGGAATCTGGGCATCTATTTCACACCCTCCTGAGATTCCCGAGTCCCCGTCTGATGCTGGAACATGGTGCCAGGACCTTCCCCACGCTGCAGGGAGGTGGACAGCTTGGCAACCCCGGGAATTCAGGATCCCAGCCCCTACAGCTTCCTCTCCCAAAGTCAGTTCCACACCCTCCCCAGGCCCTCCGGCCAGCCACCCGCCGGTGGAGAGCGGGATGGTGTCTCTTACCAGGTAGTTATCTCCATGCTTGGACTTGAGCATCTGGGCCACCTCCTTGAGGTTGCTGCGGAAGTTCTGCTCCTCAGCTGAGCTGGGGTAGGAGACGGCGATGATCCGCTCCGTGATGTACACCAGGTCCAGCTCGCAGGTGTCCTCCATGGTCTGGGCCACGCTCACACTCCTGGGCCAACAAGAAGCAGCCAGCTCAGGGCCCAGCAGGATGCTACAGGCCTGCGGGGCGAAGGTCTAGAGATCTGAACCCAAACAATGTGGCGTTCCCGCAGCACCCTCCTTTGCCCGCCGACTGCAAAGCGGGTAGGTCAATAAGACCCGTGCGCTAATTATCGTCATCCCTGATCCACAGATGGGCTGGGCAAGGTACGGACACGGGAAGGTCAAGTGGCTGGAGCGAGGGAGGACACGTCGGGACTCCCATGGCAGCTCTAGCAATGGAGTTTAGGTGTGGGGGTGCCCACTCCCTACTCTGGACAACAGCTACACTGCCACAGAGACGGGACCAATTGCCATGCCAGCCTCTGCACCCAGCCGCGTGCTCTTGGTGCAGCTGGTGGCTCTGAGTGCAGCTGTCCAAATGGCCACTGACCATAGCAGGAAGCGGCAGAGCCAGCCCGGCTCCTGAAAACCGCATCCAGAGCTAACCCTCCCAACCACCCAGCCCGACACCGGTGGGTAGTTAGCGGTGAGCGGCCTACAAGGCCCCACGGGTGAAGAGATCCTTCTTGTGCTGACCCAGGCCCCACCTTGTTCAGACCATCCCCATCTCCATCTCCAAGCACCATTCATTACATTCTCCCATTGTTGCCTTTTGACACCCAGATCTGTATCTCTGGGAGCTTATCCCAGTTACACAAAATAATCAATGAAGTCCAGGTGAAGCCTGGTGGGAACGCGCTCAACGGGCCTCTCTCTCTCCTGGCATCTGGCCACGGACCAAGCAAACAGGCTGTGGGGTCCTAGATAAGCCTGACGGAGACAGTTGCCAAGGCAGCCTATACCTGCCTGGGGAGTGATGCTCTGCCCTGCAAGGATGCAGAGGTGCCCCCCGAAAGGGTACACTGTTTCTAAGCCGGGGGTGAGGGTTCGAGACCACAGGCGTCCTGTGGAGACAGAGGAGATGAAGAAAGGGGCACCTGAGGTATGGGTGAGCCCACAAGGACCCCAGAAATGGGCCCCACCATGCCAGGCGCTGAGCATCCCTCCTTCCCACTGCCTTCCCTGGAAGCTGAAGGAGCTCCGCGCACTACAGGACAGGGGCTGAAGTACACAGCGGAGAGACGCCAAGATGGTGATCGGCCTGGAGCATTCGAAGGAAGGGGGCGAGGGCTGGGCTTAGTCTTGCTAGGAAAAGGGGGAAATTCTGGTCCCGCTCCTGCAGCTCAGTCCCGTGGGAACCATTCGGAGGGGAGAGAGCCCCCTCCTGGGATATCCCCTCAGGCAGCGCAGCACCCCCT
Organism: Chelonoidis abingdonii; assembly: GCF_003597395.2. Lineage (NCBI taxonomy): Eukaryota > Metazoa > Chordata > Testudines > Testudinidae > Chelonoidis > Chelonoidis abingdonii. Next base: position 78,541,273 of record NC_133778.1, read on the forward strand.
AGCACCGTGTGAGAGCTCTGGTTAATTGGAGGAGCTGGGCTGGCATCTGGTTATAACCTCAGCCTTCGGGCTTCCATTCTCCATCCTTAGAGGTTTTTAAGGTCAGGCTTGACAAAGCCTTGGCTGGGGTGATTTAGTTGGGGATTGGTCCTGCTTTGAGCAGGGGGTTGGTCTAGATACCTCCTGAGGTCCCTTCCAACCCTGATATTCTATGATTCTATGATACTGGCACAGTCACAAACCACGGCACCAGACATCGGCAGGAGGAAGCTGAGTTCTAGGTTCTGTTTTTAAACACGAGACTGAGTTGATTGAACAGTAACAAGCCCTGTCCACACTGATCTCGCGCTGCTGGGGAGGGAATGAGGCCAGGGCGACTCTCCTCGCCGGGGAAGAAGTCTCTGCACAGGGCGTGGTGCTGGGGGGCAATCACAGGGGTCGTACCTGGAAGGTCTGCCTCGTGGCTGGGCACTTTTGGAGGATTTTGTGGATTCCTAAAGAAAAAGGAGAGAAGAGCAAAGTTACCACCGTGGGGGTTCATCGGAGAGTGAAACAAACAGCAGGGATCGCAGCACAGGGAACGGTGTCTCTGACCACACAGATCTCAGAGATAACACCTGCTTTCCCCGCTCCCCCCACAGCAAATCACTAGCAGCCGGGCTAGTCGGGGCTTGAACATTTCGGAGGTTTTGCCTTTTTGGCCAGTTTAGGGTGGAAACCATTTCAAAGTCTCCAAAATTTACCCAGGCAGGGAAAACCTGTCCTCTGTCAGCCCTTCCCTGCACTCTGTACACTTCACCTCTGCTCCTCCACCTTCTGTCCCATCCTATAAAGCACCCCACCCCTCCCCAAACCCCTGATCCCTCTCCTACCCCTCCTCAGCACAGCTCCAACCCCCTCACACCCCCTATCCACACAGCACCCACAGCCAGCCTGGGAGTGCATCCCTTGCTCCTGCTGCAAATCATAGAATCCTAGAATATCAGGGTTGGAAGCGACCTCAGAAGGTATCTAGTCCAACCCCCTGTTCAAAGCAGGACCAACCCCAACTAAATCATCCCAGCCAGGGCTTTGTCAAGCCTGACCTTAAAAACTTCTAAGGAAGGAGATTCCACCACCTCTCTAGGTAACCCATTCCAGTGTTTCACTGCCCTCCTAGTGAAAAAAGTGTTTCCTAATATCCAACCTAGACCTCCCCCGCTGTAACTTCAGACCATTGCTCCTTGTTCTGTCATCTGCCACCACTGAGAACAGTCTAGATCCATCTTCTTTGGAACCCCCTTTCACGTAGTTGAAAGCAGCTACCAGATCCCCCCTCATTCTTCTCTTCTGCAGACTAAATTACCTCAGTTCCCTCAGCCTCTCCTTATAAGTCAACTGCCCCAGCCCCTTAATCATTTTTGTTGCCCTCTGCTGGACTCTCTCCAATTTGTCCACATCCCTTCTGTAGAGGGGGCCCAAAACTGGACACAGGACTCCAGATGTGGCCTCACTGGTGCCAAACAGAGAGGAATGATCACGTCCCTCGATCTGCCGGCAACGCTCCTACTAATGCAGCCCAATATGCTGTTGGCCTTCTTGGCAACAAATCTACTCCAGCCAAGCTGCGTCCTGTCTGCTGGTCAGCGCTGAGGTGGGCCACGTGGAAAGCAGAGATCGCTGAGCCTTTCCAGCCATGGGACCTTGCTCTCGCACATCCTTTCCCCAGGTCACCGCTATGGGAAACCTACTCATGCTAGCGCCTCCTGCAGGCCAATACCCCCCCCACAGCCATTAGCAGGTGCCTTGTATCTAAGATCCAGCCGGCTTCCGAAGGGTTACGTCCATCTCTCAGTGCCCTGTAGCTATTGTAAGCCAGATGAGAGGAAGGGGCATTGAAAACCTCCCCTCTTTTTTTCCTGATATATTTCCAGGTGAAACTCACATGGATCAATTAATGCCATGAGTTTCTCTAGTCTCAGCCGCGCCAGTTGCACAGAACTGTGTGTGCTCCAAGCTCCTGTGCTGGCCCTCTGGAGTCCAGCCCAGTACCTCTGTACCGGATGGGGGGCTAGTGTCCACCGAGCAGAGGCCAGGTCTGTATCACCTGCAGGACACGTTTGCTACCTAACAATCAAGGCTGAGTGAGCAGCCAGCATTTGCTTTGGCTTGGCTTGTCAGAGGAAATGTTTGAGTTCTCAAGGCAGGAAGCGTCTATTTACACACGATCCCCAGTCTCATGAATCCCATCCGCAGCCTGTTTGTTGGGTGACTTCATGACCTCAGCTGAAAAACAGAGTGGGGTTTCCAAAACCCCCTCCGCGCGTTCACACCTCATTTGTTTTAGGGTCTCCAGCCATCAGCAACGAGTCGTTTAAATGCTCATCTCACTTGTGTAGTAAAATCTGACCTCACAGAGGGCCCCACAACACTGCGCAAACCACAGACCAGTTCCTTGGCTGGCTCCTTCTCGGAGCGATGCCAGTGGACACAGCTGAGGCTCCGGCCCTAGAGAGCCAAGAGTTGCTACAGCCCCTGTGGAAATGCAGCTGTGGCTGGGGTGGAGTGTGGCAGCGGTTTAAAACAATGCCCAGCACACAACGGCTTAGGACATGAAATGACGAAGGATCCTGTACCAGGGTGAAACTGCAGGAGTTTGGGCTCCTGCTGCCGCATTAGTTCAGTACTGACTCCGAGAGAAGAGCACCACCTACTGGGAGTCCCCCAAGAGGACACGCAGTGGGAAGCCCCTGGTAGGTCTGGCCAAGGAGCCAACCTATACCGCACACTGGAGAGGCCTGGCTTTAGGATCTACCTCGGACAATTTTTAGGGTGGGGGTTCCTGCTTGGCTGCACACACGCACACCCCGATGGGACTTTTTCAGGAGGATCAGCCCCTTTAAAGGCACCCTTAGCCACCCCAAATGCCCAGAGCCACCGCAGTGGAAAATATCATCCCGAAAAAGAGACCTAGCATGCACGCTGCACATCACCTTTGCAATGGTTTGATCAGCTGTCACTGAGGGAGGGCTCATTCCCCCCCAGGGGCTGTACGCGGAGGGGGGCATGGGGGAGTTTCCAGAGGACTGTGTTTGGCCGAAGACAACAAGGGCCGTTTTACCGTGGGCTTTAGGGGCAGCAGGTAGGGCAATGCTGAACATCACAGCCGCGATCTCCTTCCTCGGCCCCCATTTGCGGGAAAGTTACCTTTCAAAGTGAGCCAGATTGGTCAAGCCCTCAGTGGTCTCCCTGGGAGCCATTTCTGCTCCCGATCCTTCTGTCCAAGCACCTGCCGCGAGTGACAGCCGAGAGCTCCACCTTTCTCCACGAGAAATGTCTTTTCGACGCAGAGCGACCGCCGGGACCATGCTCGCTAGTCCTGAGCCTGCAGCTCCACGCACCTAAGGAGTTTGCGTCCATTCTTATTAATAGTCTGTGGCTCCTGACAGCTCAGCCTCTGGGAGCTCGCTGTGGAGATAAATCCACTCGCAGGGCTTCCTCCCAGTCCAAACTCACTCCCTTCGGCTGTGTCTACACTGCAGCTGGCTGCGAGCCTCCCAGGCTGGAGCTCAGGCTCACCCGACTCCCCGCATCCAGGCTCGGGTGGCTAGCCCGAGGCTCCACCAGAGCCGTTACCTCCACACCGCAAGCTCAAATCCCGCTAGCACGGGTCGGCCGACAGCTGGGTGCAGCGCGGATGGGATCCAACCAACGCATGGCCATCAGGCGGACGCTGCCGGGATGCTGGGATTCCACCAGGCAATAGCCTGCCTGAATCCCGCAGTGAATCCAGAAGGGAGCTGGGCATGGACCTGGATTTCAGCACGGCCTCCTGCAGAGCACGAGGGGGCTGGGCAGCTGCCGGGCTGTCCTACCTTCCAAACACCAGCCTCGCTCCCCCTTGCGGACCTCCACATGGCAAAGAAAAACCTGCGGCACCGAGCCTCAAGTTCCGTCGGCATCGTGGCTTTGTCTTCACAGTGTGGGCGTCCCCTTCAAGGCTTCAGAGGGCGGCCTCCAGCAGGATCCAGCCCAAAGACAGACAGCGAGAGCAACAACACTCTTCCTGAAGCGGAGAGACACCGGACTGCGGGCTTCCTGGGTGCTTGGAGCCACAACTGGCCTTTGCCCTCCTGCTCCAGGGTGTCCTCAGGGCAGAAGGGGTCAGTATATCGGGCGCGATTGGACACACAAAGCCCCCTGCACTGGGGAATCGCACTCACGCCGGGATCCTCACCCACGCCGCCCAGCGGCCTCCAGCACGGGGCGCGCACCATGCCAGTGCCCCTGCAGCATGTGCACTTCGCTCCTCTGGCTCATCTCAGCCCCGGCTGCTCCCAGCTGGCATGAGGGCATCCCAGGAGCCCGAGCAGGAATCAGCGAGGGGCACAAATAGACCCAGGAGCCAGGGGTGCCAGTCTGCTGTGCTAACCGCTGGAAAACAGCAGCCCCTGGGGCTAGGACCGACGTGCCTCTGAGATCGAGCCGGGCTGGGCACGTTTGGAGGGAGGAATCACGGGGCCTCGAAGCAGGTCAGCAGCAGGCTTTCACTGCTGCCCACTCCATACTCCTCCCTGAAGAAAACGAGACCGGATACCCCTCGGGAAATCTCCTGTGCTGATTCACTTATCTGGCCCCCGCCAGGGCCTGTCAGAGCCTCTCCTGCTCCATCGCCCTCCTACGCTGCCTTTCCCCACTGGGGAGGCGACAAGTCCATTTCTAACCCCACCCCGGGGTGCATAAACCCCAGGGCAAAGCCAGGCAGCGCGGACATGCGGCGCCTCTCTCCCCTCCCACCTCCGCCTCGGCACCTTCACCCCTTGTCCCATGGATTTACCTTGGACCAGGTGAAGCGCCTGCTAATCCACCTCCGAGGCATGGCTGCTTCTCTGCCCCGAGACCTTGGCAAGCAGCCCGCCCCCCCGGGCAGTACTCCGAGCTGCAGCCCACGGCACAGCTGGGTCACGGTGGGAGGGTTACTGAACGAGGACGAGGCTGGCACAGGGTCCGCGCTCAGTCATTCTGCCGTTAGCTCTGGGCTCTGAGCTCCACCATCCTCTCCACTCTGCGGTGCGGCAGGCTCACCACAAGCACACGCCTGGTCCGGGAGCCGCCCTCGCCCCACTCCTCCCGCCCGGGGGAAGAATCAGGCAGCTATCAGCTGATAGCAGTAAGAACAGGCCAGGCTAATGTTATTAAAGGATCCTGATGCGCAGCAGCCAGGATCCGAGCTGCGAGAAGGGAGAAACTACAAAAGATCCTTTCACATGCAACAGGCTGGGGTGATCCCTGCCTTGCGGGGCTGGCTCCACATCAGTTAGACCGGACCCCCCATCCATTTCCCTAGTGCAGCGCTGAGCAAATGGCACAGCCATGGCCAGACCCCCGGCTCCACCTAGCTCAGGGTCCCGTCTCTGACCAGAGCAGCCCCGGGGGAAGGAGGACACGGCAGTAGCAGACAGGGCAGGATCTGCCCCACAGTAGGTCCTGCTTTGCACCCTGTAGCATGAGGTTTAATAGCCTTTCCCCATCTGATAGCCGGCGAAACATCCAAGCCTCATGTGTTACACACAACACCCAGCTGGGCCTCTCGATTTTCCAGACACTTTCTCCTTCAGCACCTTCCTGAGGGTGTCAATCCCCAGATCCTGGTCCCGGGTCCAACTCGTACCGATCGTGAGTACTCCCAGCTAGCGAACCGCCGTCCAGTCTCCTGCAGGCTTCCTGGCAGGGCAGAGTTTTCAGGGGGCCGGGGGAAATCTGGAGTTGCAAGTGTCTTCGTGTAACTAACCAGCCTCTGGCCCAAAGCTATGCTCTGGTCTCCCATAATGCCTTGCCCCCTGGCGTCACTTTGTGCAGACAGACAGACAGAACTCCTCAGCGTGCCAGGTGCTGCCAGGTGACCCAGCTTCGCCAGTGCCTGGCTCTCCACGAAGACCGCGAAATGCCAGCTCCTCCTCCGGAGGCTGCCGCAGATGCTCTGGGTGGGGACCCCGGACGGAAGAGGAGTCACACCTGTTTCACTTCACTTCTAAGTGAAGAGGAGGCAAGTGAAGCTGCAAATGAGCCGTCAAAGCAGGAGTGGAGCTTTTTCACCACCTGTCTGACATCGATCTGCACCAGCTCCTCTCACTCCCTGCAGAATAGACTCTTCGTGAAAATTGCAACAGACACAGGGCAGACCTCTGGCCAAGTCACACTGCACCCACCAGGGCTGGGGCATGGCTGGATTGCCCTGCAGAGGGGCTCTGCCTAGCTGCAGGGCCAGAAGGGAAGGCATTAAGGTGCATCAACTGTGCGGGGCAGGGGAAGCCTGCACTGAATCTGCCTGTTAAAGTTGGCTGAAAATGATGTAACGACAGCCCCTAGCTCTAACACCACGTTTTTATCAGCCGTTCTCAAAGCACCTTTACAAAGGAGGTCTCATCATCCCCATCTGACACGGGGAAACTGAGGCACAGAGTGGGGAAGCGACTTGCCCAGCAGGCCAATGGCACAGCGAGGTCTCATGAGCCCCGGGGAAGTGAAGTGCACAGGCCGGCAGCCGGGATCAAACCTGGACCCTCAGCACCAAAAACACATGCCCCTACTGCCTGAGCTAAAGGAAAGCTCTCCTAGCCCGCAGCAGCCAGCTGTTGTAGTGCAGGAGCCAGCCGCCAGGGGGCGACAGGGTCACACATGCTGACTGCATTGCAATGGCCTTTTCTTGTGTTGATTAACTGAGAAACGAGCCTGCTGGCCACGATTCATGGGATTCAATGTTGCCGCCAGCTGCAATTCACAGACGGCTCCCCCTGCTCCCCTTCCGCAAACGAGATCGCAAGCAAATCCTGAAGGGAGAAGGGAGCCGTTCCCAAATCTGACTGGGAAGCAAAGGTCCAAGAGACAGATCGGGCAGCAGATCTCCCCAGGCTGTGGACATTACGCTAGCCACGCCCCAGTGTATTTACCGTAGCAGGGGTGGCAAGGGAGCGCAGCAAAGCGCTGGGTCCTGGGAAGAGAGGATGGTGTGACGAACTGGGAATGTTCTTAATGTTGCTCTGAGTACTGTGTTGGTGCCTCAGTGTCCCCTAGGCAGTTCTTAATATCTAGGTGGTGGGATAAAGGTGTGTGATGCTGCAGAGGAAGGGGCCAGTGCACCTAAATGCCTGACACTCTGTCTCCTAGCAACTGATGGCCTGGGCCCCTCCTCTGCAAAGGTGCCAATTGAAGCTGTTGGAGACAAAGGGATCAGGTGACCTCCTGGCCTGGGAAAGGAGCAGAGCAGAGAGAAGGGGCCCAGGCCATCAGTTGCTAGGAGACAGAGTGCCCGGCATTTAGGTGCACTGGCCCTTTGCTCTGCAGCAATCACACCCCCTTATCCCACCACCTAGATATTAAGAACTGCACAGGGGACACTGAGGCACCAACACAGTATTCAGAGCAACGTTAAGAACAGTCCCAGTTTGTCACAGATGGATAATTCTCTTGAAACCAATAATGAACCCAATTTCTAATATCCCCATAAACACACTGGAGCTGCCTCGTGGCCATAAACAGCCCTTAATCCTACTGTCAGATGCCCGCAAGGATGTTTACAGCCGCGCGCGTAATGGAAAAAAAGCCGGTGCCAACAAAGGGCTGTTTTGCTGCTACAGACAGAAGCCTTGTTCAGTTTAATTCCACATGATTTAGCTTGCTAATTAATTTGTTTGGGCAGGATCGTTAGGCCCACAGCAGCGGAGCCAGGTTCCGACGCTCTCTCGTCTGGGAAGATGGGGGTACGGGCTCGTGGTGCTGGGAGAACCACAAAAGATTGGATGGGTCTATTTAGAAAGGATTTCAGTAGCAGCATATGCAAGGTGATCATCTCATAGGAGATTCCTAGTGCTGGCCAGACTCCATGAAACCTCCTGCGTGGGTCTTCAGACAGTCCACTGCCCCTCCCACCTGGCCCCCAGGATGCAGCAGGAATTAAAATTATCAGCCCTTTCTCAGCTCTGCAGAAATGCTCCCAGACGTTTCCCAGCTCCGTGAGAAAGCTGAAATCAGCTCTCTGGTTTCCAAAGCCAGTTGGCCCAGCCACGGTGCTTATGGCATGGCCATTTGGCTCAATTCACAGTAGGGGCGCAACCCGCGGCTTATTCGAGGGGACACTTTCTGATTTCGGCTCAGGAAGAAGACCTCAAATCTAACATGTCATGTACCAGTTGCAGGTCGTGAATTGTTGCCCTCTAGTGGCACTTCTCAGTATAGTGCTTCTCAGTACAGGAAATTGCTCGATGGACTATACTCCCCATGCTGCTTACCAGGAAGCGGGCCGAATCTCCAGGCCTCCATCTTCCCTTGCTAACAAAATAAATCCTGCATGGGGGCAACACACCACAACAGGTGTTGTTAAACCGACGCAAGGAAAAGAGCAGGAGTCCCTTCAGCCGTCAGAGACTCGGTTGCCTCGGACTCCGGATCCCACCCTTCAGCCCAACCCCTAGCATTGATATGAATGCGCGAAAGCATGTCACTTACTGTGGCGTTTACATGCTTGGCGGTGCTCTCCCCGTTGGCCGGCTGTGGAAAGAGAGAGAGAGAGAGAGAGAGAGAGAGGGTTAAGCCTCCGCCCATGGCAGAAGTGCCTCTGACTATTTCTCCGCACTTCCCGGGAAAGGCTAAACTGTCCCACTTCCTTCCCCGCTCAGGGCTCGAAGGAAAGCATCAAAGGCCAGCAATCCCCAGAATCCTGGCCACGGCTCTGTACGGGCGGGATGGGATTTCACAGAGCAGCGTCTACGCGCCGAGCTACAGGCATAAATTCCAGCTCAAGGAGACATACACACACCGGCTCTGATCGTGCTAGCATGCTAAAAATAGCGGAGGAACTGCGGTGGGAGGGGATAGGCACCTGGGTCTGGGCCCGTGTCTCACACGAGACTATCCTCGGGGCAGCTTGCCCTGGACTCTACTGTGGCTATCCTCTGTCCAAAGCACGCTAGCTAGCACGGGTATGTCTCCTACTGCTGGAATCACAACCCCAGCTTGAAGGGTCGCCAGGCCCGAGAATTAAGGCTCGCGGTCCTCACTCCACAAAGAACACCAACGCCAACTTCAGGCCTGCGCAAAGCACTAGTCGGGCCCCGGCGTCGTGAGATCGCCTTCAAAATCACGGGATCGCTAAAAACGGTGGGTGTTTTTTTCCCCGTGGTCTGGTGGCTGAGCCTTCGGCTCACGCTCAGGTCACATTTACAAGTTCTCTCAACCACTAGGTCCAGAAAAGTGACTTTAAAACAAAAAAGGAGCGCAGAGATTCTCTCCGACGCAAGCATCCGGGATCTTAAACACACCCAATATCCGGAGGCCATGCGAACAGTCACAAAAGCTGCCATGCTGATTTCAGCGCCTGCTTCGCGTTCCACGAGCAATGGGGCGTCAGCATGTTCTTAACGTTAAACGCCTGCTTCCATCATGGGCACTGACTTTTATTTTTACCCAATGAGTGCTCCAGTCCAGCTCTGCCCCGAGCCCCACCCTCACTCTGCCTCTTCCTGTCCCACCCCATCCCCAAGCCTCTGCCCTTGCACCACTTCTTCCTGCCCCTGCTCCGCCCCTCCCCAAAGGCCCGCAAATCACCCGCTGCTCACTCCTCTCCCACCTCCCCAAGTGCCTCCCAGCAGTCACCCAACAGCTGAGCACCCCTTCTTTTTTTCTCCATGGGTGCTTGAGCCGCAGAGCACCCACAGAGTCAGCACCCATGCTTTGCTGCACAGTGATTGATCAGGTCTAGCCGGGGAAACAAATAATTAACATTATTTTCAGCAGGGAGCTTGTAGTCACTGCCAGGAAGGTCATTTGGTGTCTAAAACTTCATGGAATTGACCAAAACCAGTGTTAACTGAGACTATGTGCATATATGTAAATTGGGGTGGGGGAAAGCCACATATGGTCAGTAAAGCTCATTGCACAGTGACCACTTCTCCTTTTCTTGCAGAGCGATTTTACTTGGTCTGACAGCTGCCAGTGTGAAGAGATAACGGAGTGAAAATTGACAGGTAGATCAGAGGCTAATTAACAAACCGAGCCTGGCCTTGGAGATGGGTTTGTATATGTCCCGGCCAGGGTCAGAGAGGGAAAGAGGACCCTGTATATGCCACAGGACAGGGGCCGGTTACTTTATAGAGTGGCCCTATATAAATAAATACTAACAAACGAGGAGTCACTTTTCTGCCGCGATGCCCTAGCTGGGGTATCACAATAGGCTGCCCCACTAGACCAGAGCTGGGGTGATTTCTGCCTCCTGCATGCCATGGGATTTCCCATGCCCACATATGGGGCAGGCTCTGTGGAAGCAGCTGTGTTTCCAAACAGCCCCCGCTGGAGAAAGTCAATTCCTTGCGGGCTCCTTGGACGGAACAGTGTTTGGCTGCCAGGCCTAATGCCATTCGCGAATCCAAGCTCTGAACCTGAGAAACGAGGGAGCCGAGCAGAGCAGTCCCGTCACTTAGAAAACCTCCCAGATCCGCTCCCGCTCTCCCAGTTGCTCGCCAGCCCTGTGAAGAACCGACGTAAATAAGGACAGCCAGTGGGGGACAACTCCCCATCTCCTTCACGATCCTCGGAACCCACCCATGCCCCCTGCTGCCAACTGGCTCCCTGCTGCTGGGATGGTGCCATACTGGTGTGGCCGTGATGAAGGAAGGGTGTGAGCAGATCTTGACATGACTTAAACATGGCTGAATGGCTGCAGAGGATCCCGGGAGCAGGGTCCCTTTAAGCAGAAGCAGATTTGATGAAGAACTGGCAAAGCCTGCGTGTGCGATCGATATTGAACCTGTGGGTCAGCAAATATGGGCCTGTGCAAAAGTAAATATCCCATGTATAAAGTTCCACCAAGGAGCACAGGTCAACCTGGTTACAGTGACCTTACAGCAGGATCGTCACGCAGACAGAGAGAGAGAACAATTGTTGAGTGAGTAAATGGGGGGTGATCCTCCCACGGTACCACCACTCCCAGCCCCTTCTAAAACACTAATTAGGTAAAATCAGTGGCCACTGGACATGCTTTTAAGACATGTGACTCCTTTGAGGAAAAAGAGTATAAAAATCAAGCAAAGTAAATTACTGTGGTTGGGATTCCTTAACTGATGCTTGAAGAAGCAACGCTGCTAGACAGAGTAGCCAAACCTCTGCTCCGTGGGCTCGCGTGGGACTGTGACCAGAGGAGTCTCCAGGCAACCAAGGCCTGGACTCGAGGGAATCCAGAGGGCTGAGAAGAACAGCCCAGGAGGGGAGAAATTGGTAACCACCTTCTCTGTTTGCCGAGCAGGAACTGCGTGAGGCAAGCGCAGGGCCTGTTTGTGAAAGAGAGACTCGTTAAGAGGAACGTACGGCTTTTAATGTAGAGCTCTTAATGTCTAACATAGGAGTTATGTGCTTAATATAACCCTTTACCGCTGGTGTAATTACTTCTCACTAAATGGCTGTGTATTGCAGAGAATTACTGGGGAGCTTTTTCACTGGTATGCCAGTAATTGGCTGCAGCGGGAGCCAGGAAACATCCATTTCAGGGGTAGTAGCGGCCCCCAGTAATCGGCTGCAGCAGGAGCCAGGAAACATCCATTTCAGGGGCAGTAGCGGCCCCCTGTTGTCAACACCTGCCACCAGCCCCGGCCTGCCACCGTTTAGCTCTGGTGCTGCTGGTTTCCTCATGAAGATGGTTTGCTCGGAACACGTAGACAAGCGCCACCACAGGGTGCGGATCGGTCCCTGCGGCTTGGAGCATCATTAGGTCACTTGGAGCCTCTCAGACTCGCAGTCCTTCCCACTCTACCCCATGAATGGCCTGAGGAATGGATGGTTATTGACCAGCGCGGAGCTGGCCAAGGGCTGTGCCGCAGAGCCACCCTCAGCTGAGGGTCTGGCGGGAGGATCTGAGACTGGCCCTGTCACGGAGTCCCCGGGCGATGCTCTGGAACTGCTCCCCACTAAGCCAGTCAGGACTTTGGGGAGCCTCCTCTCCCTTGGAGCAGACTTGTTCAGGGCAAGAAGCTCACACGTCTTCACCTCCTGGGTCTCTCCTTGGAGCATTCAGCATCCTCTGCCCCTCCGTGTGCTTCCCACAGCGAGCCCACCCAGGCAGGGTCCTGGGGAAGCCACAGGGTACTGCACCCCCACTTTGCAGTCAGACGTGACTCTCAGCCAGCAAAACAGAGGTTTATTCGATGACAGGAACAGGGTCTAAAACAGAGCTTGTAGGTACAGCGAACCGGACCCCTCAGCCGGGTCCATTCTGGGGGGCAGTGAGCCAGACCCCCACATCTGCACTTCAATCCTCGTCCCCAGCCAGCTCCAGACTAACAACCCCCCTCCAGCCCCTCCTCTCTGCTCAGCCCCTTTCCCGGGCCAGGAGGTCACCTGATCCCTTTATCTCCAACACTTTCAGTTGGCACCTTTGCAGAGGAGGGGCCCAGGCCATCAGTTGCTAGGAGACAGAGTGCCCGGCATTTAGGTGCACTGGCCCTTTGCTCTGCAGCAATCACACCCCCTTATCCCACCACCTAGATACTTAAGAACTGCCTAGGGGACACTGAGGCACCAACACAGTATTCAGAGCAAACATTAAGAACAGTCCCAGTTCGTCACAGGCCCTAAATCAGTTCATGCTGAGGACCGGGCTTGGCCACCATCCGCGGATTTGAATGTTCCACGCAAGACGCTACGGGGTGGTAGTTCCCTGCTTGGATCTTCTGCCTAATGAGTCAAGGCTCCAAAGCAGCAGAGAGGGAGGCCAGTCAGGGTGGATCTGGGAAGGCAACACATCCAGGGAGCTTCAGCAATGTTCCCCCTTCCAGCCAGCTCCAGAACAGCAGGCAGCAAAACGTTTTCCTGTCCACCCCCGTCGCTCCCCGAGAGGTGACTCGCAAGGCTCAGAGGGAGGCAACCCAGCAGGAGCAGCCTCCAGAAGCCGGTGTCCAAAAGAGTGGCACTGAGCATTGGTGTGAACCGACAGCCATGGAGCAGCCTGACAAATCTCTGAGATCAGGACGCAGGCAAGGCACGGAGGCAGCCAGGGCTGGGGAAGGATGGATGGACTCCTCACCCAACCAGGAACGAGCCCCTGGAGATGTAATGGCGTCCCATCTCCTGCAAACTTGACTGTGGAGGAGGGGCCGCAGGGTCCTGCCTCCTGGTTGCCGAATTCCAGCTAGGACGGCAAGTGGTAGGGGAAGGCGTTAGTGAGGTCGCTCTGCTCTTGGGTTAAGCAGGCTCTCTCATTCTGGTGGTTTCCAGGGTCAGTTCCCAGGAGGCAGGAGGGACAAATGCAACAGCCACTTAAGGAACTGTCTCAGAACAGGGTACACGAAAAGAGAGACGTCCTGCAGCAAAGCAGCCATGGCCTCCTGGCGCACGTCCGCCAGGGAGAAGCCAGGCCTCCTTCGGAGAGCAGGAATCCTGTAACAAGAGGAACTGAGCAAACCTGAGCCGCTGCATTCCTGCTAGGAGACGGAACAGCAAAACCGTTCCCTCCCTCACAGAATATCCCCCAACAGGTGGCTCACGAGACCTGCCTCATCTCGTCGGAGCAGCCCAGCTCCTGCCTGAGGACGGTCTCCAGACACAAGCTGCTGGGGAAAGGCTGCAGAGGCGGGGGCTGGCTGGCTGGGAAATACCATATCCAGCCCCCCACGCTGGCCAATGGGGCTCTGTCAGTTTCCACCAGCATCTTCTAGACGAGCCCCCTGAGGCCTCTCTCCTGCTCCTAGCTATTGTAGAGTTTGACTCGTGCCCATCCCCGTGGCATCTAGGCTCTAGGCAGCAGTAACATGGAGGTCTCAGGGCAGAAGAGGGAAGCGATGGCGACTTAACCAAGGATCGATGAGCTTGTCTGAGTGAAGCTGCGATTTCTCTGGCCGGTCCCCCAGAGCTGTGATCCGTGGCCCTGAGCTTTCAGCTGTTACTGCTGGTTGCAAATCTCCTAGGCCACATTACCCGCTGACTATGGGCCTAATTCTGAGCAGGGCTCAGCACCCCTGCTCCCATGGAAATGGGAGCCTGGAAAGCTTGAGGCAGCGCGATGGGAGCTCAGCACTTCTCCGGATCAGCTCCGTTCGGCCCGAGGCCTTCATGGCTGTCTCCAGCTCAGACTTCTCTCAGCTAAGCCAAAGCGGGTGAGCTGAACAGAGCAGGCCGGGGCCAATCGGAGAGGGCGGCACCTCTGACAGGGAGCATGACGGGTGGCCCCGGCATATGCGGGCAGAGGTGCACACCAGGGATGCCCATTTTGGCAGGGAATCCCAGGTGGAGACCCTGGTCTATTTCAGCTCTGTCAGTGACGGGAGATGCCTTTGGAGCCACCTCGTTCAGCTGCCTGGGATGTGGCAGGTATTTACAAGGCCGACAGTGTCACAGATCCCCCCTCCCCGCCATTCCCCACACAGCCCCCTGCTCCAGCCCCGATTCTCGCCATGAACTGGCTCCACCAAACACAGGACTCCCCCTCTCGTTTCTGGCATGCACTGGGCCTGCAAGCCAGCCTGGGACCCAATCTCCAGAGCGGGCTGGGCAGGGGCTACTCACACCCCCATCAGCTTCCTCCTGACACCGCAGTAACGGTCCCAAACAGACAAGACTATGTGTTTTTCTCCAGATAAGTATCCTGGAGCGGGCTGGCAAGCTTCCCCTGGGACTGGCGCGCTCCTCGCAGCGTTCACAGCAGGGATGTGCCGCGGGGAGATTAAACCCCAGCCTGTGATAGCAACTGGATCGATGTGAGACACACCACAGTGCACCGGTGGGGGAAGCGCAGAAGATAATTGCTTGGAAAGATTTGGTGTGAAATGAGCACGGGGCCTCTTAGCTCGCTTCCAATCAGGCAGGGGTCCTTGCAAACGCCCCCCAGGGCCACCCCGGGGGGGAGGGGGCAAGTGGGGCAATTTGCCCCAGGCCCCACAGGGGCCCCCACAAGAGTTTTTCAGGGGCCCTGGAGCGGGGTCCTTCACTCGCTCCGGGGGCCCCGGAAAACTCTCACGGGGCCCAGGGCCCCGGAGCTTCTTCCGCTCCAGGTCTTTGGCAGCAATTCGGCAGTGGGGAGTCCTTCCGCTCCAGGACCCGCTGCCGAAGTGCCCCAAAGACCCACGGCGGGGGGTCCTTCCGACCCAGGACCCGCTACCAAAGTGCCCCAAAGACCCACAGCAGGGGGTCCTTCGGTCCCGGGACCCGCCACCGAAGACCCCAGGCCCCCTGAATCCTCTGGGCGGCCCTGACGCCCCCAGTGCCATTGATTCCAGCTGGTTGGGTCGCTGCAGCCTCAGCAGAGCGATCAAGGGTTGATTAAGTGATGCGGGAAGAGCTGAGAGGATGGATGGTCCAATGGTGAGCTCAGCACTTGGGAGACCCAAGTTCAAATCCCTGCTCCGCCACAAACTCTCTCTAGGACCCTGGATAAGTCACTTCAGTCCAGAGCCACAAAGGTCTTAGGCTCCTGACTGCCACTGAATTTGCTCCTCCGACCCTTCAGCCTGAACACCTTTGTGGATCCGGGCCTTAGTCAACCCGTGACTCAGTTTCCCATCTGTACAATGGGGAGAATAGCCCTGCCCTGCTTCACGAGGGCCGCAGGGGGCGGTGTGAGCAGACGTCCACCCCAGATGGTGAGGTGCTCAGAGAAGACAGTTGTGGGGGTCAGATAAGTACCTTTGAGAGATCACCCCAAGGCAGAATGTAGGCACGTCAGGGCTGGCCTGAGAAGATGCAGGGGTGCGTGCTGCCCCGGCTGGGCCTGTGCTGTGCATGCACAGGAGATGTCAAGCCAAGATCTGCAAAAAAGACGAGCGATTCCGAGTGCCCCTCCATGTGGCAGGAGGCGGGTGCTCATCCCTTTCCAAGCATCAGGCCAAAAATCACTCAGCGCTTGTTAGTATTGGCCTGCAGGACTGTCACCCCGACGCCTCCCAGCTGACAGCAAGACACCAGAACTGGCCTGCATAGAAACCCCAACCCTGGGACAAAGGGGCTGGAAGAGAGAGGGCAGAGCGAACCCAGCCCAGGACCCTGCCAAAACACTGCACACACTTCTCCGTATGGGGACGGAGGAGAGAACAAGCAACATGGGACAGATATTATCACATTGCTTAATGCATGACCGGAAGGTGCTTCAGTGCTACGGTGCACATGCAAAATTAACTGATACCCTCTCACGCGCTACCAGGCACCCTCGCACCAGTTCCTGGGCACCCTCGCACCAGTTCTTGGGCACCCACTCCCAGTCACCTGCTCACCCCTTCCTGGGCACCCTTACACCCACACCCGAGCCCCCTCGCATCCAACCCAGGGCCTCCTCGTACCACAGGCCCCCTCGCATCCATGCCCAGGCCCCCTTGCCCCTGGCCCCAGGCACCCTCTCAACCTGCCCCCCCGGGCACCCTCTCACCCACTCCTGCTCCAATGGATGCCCTCACCCACTCCTGTGAACGTTCTCACCCACTCCCACACTCACTCTCTCACGCATCTCGCACTTAGCCACTCCCACACACGCTCCCTTGTGCACACTCCCCCTCCCCATGCACGTTCAGCCAGACTCTCTTCCTCTCCCTCCTTTGCACTATCAGATGCAAGTCAGAAATCGGCCTGTCTGCTGCCCCAAGGGCCTGAGCCAAGCCTTCTGAGCAGGCCCCAGCCCCATTGTTCCCACATCGGGCCCCTCCACAGCAGCCTTTCTGCACTCCCCTCCAGCTGAGCCTTTGCAATAAGCTCTCTCTGCAGCCCCCACTGGCCACCTTCCTCCCAGAGTGAAAGACAAGTCCTGGCTTTTTGCACGATGGTGTTTCCAATTAATTCCGGATTTATTTATTTTGCCTGTTTTCCCGTGGTAACTTCCTCCCATCGCCTGTGACCAGGGGCAGAGGCCCAGGTCTGAGAATCAGGGGAAAGATACTCCAGGCTCCCCAGGGGGGGGCTGGCTTCCAGCTGATGCGTCTTGGGCTTAAATCTCAATAAAGAAGAAACAGACGCGCTGGGACAGCCACCCTCAGCCAGGTCCCCTGCCAACACTAGGGGCAGCACATCAGTCAGGAGATGGGGTGGGCACCTGGCCTCTCGGGGGTCAATGATACCCCTTGGGGAGGAGCTCAGGGACATGGTGAAACATCCCCTCGCTCGGGCCCTAGATCGAGGTCTCTGGAGGAGACTCAATCCTGTCCTGCCTAGGTTGTGTCCATCACCGGGGTATCTGGGGCGAGGCGGGAGCTCCTCCCAGCTGCTGCAGCAGGGAAGGCCCCCTCGTCGCACCTGTGGCTTGGACCACCTGGACGTCCGCTACGCAGAGGGAGGAGCCTGGGCCGACAGGGGAAGGACCAAGCCCACCGCTCCCATCTGTCACTGCTCCCCCTCGCCCCAGTTCGTGCCCCGGGATGGAGTCGCTCACAGGCGAGGTGGCGTGACTGCCGCGCTAGGGAAAGCCCTGGAGAACTGAGTCTGGGTGTCCCCCGGCAGGTCCCAGCACAGGCAGTGCCAGTTCTCACCTCCCTTGGGCTCCTCCTAAACCCCAGACCCGGTTGGCGACACCACCCAAGTGACTAGGGCTGGGGGAAGGGGCTTCACGGGCTTATGGCGGCCTGGGGGGTCTGTTCCGAGCACAGTGGGTAACCCCGCCCCACCCCGCACAGCCAGCAAAGAGCAACCACGTACCATGATAACAGTACGCAAAGGCCAACTCTCAGGAGCAACCCTACAATAACAAACTTATGTTCAAAGTCCCATCCCTACAACAACCAGTCGCTGTTGGCAGATCAGCATGCCACCTGACAACAACAAAACCAGCGAGCACTGTCTGGTGCCCACAAGGAACCCTACAATAATAACCCTCGCCCAGCCCTCCACTGACAAAGCACTGCCCACCACGCGTGAATAACACTACAACAACAAAGCAGTGGCACATTGCAATAGACGCATGCCGCGGAGCGGAGCCCAGAGGGGATCTTGTTGACGAGAGAAGCCAGCGCCTCATCCCCTAGGACGCACCCAGCTCACAGTTCAGATGAGACAACATGGGCTGTTTCACAGAACAGCCGTTTTAGCAATTCCCTGTTCCTCTTCCATCTGCAGAGACCTGCTGGGAATCGTTCCTGTTTGTTGCTCTGGGGAAGAAATCCCTGCAGCCTGTCAGCTTAATTGTTTCTGACTTACATTAAGATTTCCAGGGAAAACAATGGGTGAATATAATCATCTCCCTCAATCTAAACAGCATCAGAGAAAAGAAAATGAGCCCCAGGCACATCTGCTAGAGTGATCTCCCCCTGTGGGAAGAAAACGCCCCAGGCTCTGAAGGAAAACAGAGCCCAGCCTTTGCACAGGGCCCTGCCCGGTTCTGGTCCTTTGACTGTGTATCCCCCTCCAGCCACCTGTCAATGGCACATGGTGGTGTTACTGGTACAGAGGAGGGCAGGTGGAGAACGGACTGGCCTCTACGCCTGCCTCTAATTGACTTGAGCTGCCCTCCTGAGGATCCCAGCGCGGCCCTTGAAGGGCGGAGTGGACCCAGCCACACGCACCCTCCCTGCTGCAGGCTGCGCCAGTCAGTTTTGCGAGAATTTAATTGGCCTGGTCAAGGGATCCTCCCAACTCTGCTGATTTTCTTGAGATATTCGATGTCCTTAAAGCCCCAGCTCCCAGAGTCATGGGATTGGAGGCGACTCGCAGCTTGCATTTCCAAACAAATTCCTGCCCCCCTCCCCCACGTGGCTGGCAGAGGTAAACTTGAAAACAAGACACGAGGGCCCCCTGAAAGGGTCAACAACAGAAGGCAAAATCTCACCCAGGCCTAAATTTTTTAAAAATGTCGAGATTTTTAAGCCACTCTTGTGATTTGGCAGGGAACCACGGGGAGGCTGATCCAGGGCTTCTGGCTGCTTGGGACTGGTGCCGCCAGCTCTCTGGGCACTTTGCCGGCTGCTGGCAAGGACCGACCTTCCCAGAAACTCAGTGGCAATGACTCATGCTCGTGTTCTGCTGTTTGCCAGGAGGTGCCCAGCATTGGCTTCACACAGACAACAGCAGCCTCCCACCTCCACGCCAGCTGTGCCCCTGCCTCACCCTATCGTCTAGAGCAGGAGTTCCCAAACTGTGGGGCACACCACCCCAGAGGGCACGGAGGACCATTCGGGGGGGGGGCATGGCTGGGGCCTGGCCAGCCCCATGGGGGGCAGGGAGGAAGCGCCACCCAGCTCTGCTCCTGACCCATCCCCAGCTGCCAACCCCACCCCCGGGACCCTGGCTGCCAGCCTCAGCCCAAGCTGTGGCCCAGCCCACCCTTACCTGTCCTGTACCCCCGCCCCAGACATAGCCCTGCGCCCTGGCTACCAGCCCCGCCCCCAGGTGTGGCCCCCTTACCCTGTCCATGTCCCGCCGCCCCCAGAGCCACATCTCCGCTCACAGCTGGCAGGGGGGACCCTGAAAAGCTTGGGGACCCCTGGTCTGGAGAGAGGGGTATAAATCACTGAGCGGTGCTGCTGGCAGGCGGAACTACTGCTAGGTAACTTCCCAGCTATGGCACAGGCAAGCCACTGTCCTCTGCTGAATGGAATCTGACCCACCCTCAGCCCCCTGTCGCCCTCCGGCAGCTGGAAGCCTGCCGAAGAAACTGGGCTCAGACTAACTCCGTCAGTGCAGGATCAGGGCTTACCACCACTCTCCCTGCTCAGCTCCCCACACCCACACCGGGCAGGATCCAGCTCCTAGTAAAGCCTGGCTAACAGCAACATCATAGGACTGGAAGGGACCTCGAGAGGTGTCGTGTCTGGTCCCCAGCACTCATGGCAGGACAAAGTATCTTCTAGCCCATCCCTGAGAGGCGTTTGTCTAACCTGCTCTTAACAATCTCCAGTGATGGAGATTCCACAACCTCCCTAGGCAGCTTATTCCAGTGCTTAACCACTCTTTTTCCTAATGTCCAATCTAAACCGCCCTTGCTGCAATTTAAGCCCATTGCTTCTTGTCCTGTCCTCAGAGGTTAACAGGAACAATTTACCTCCCTTCTCCTTGTTACAAACTTTTATGTACTTGAAAACTGTTGTCATGTCCCCTCTCAGTCTTCTCTTCTCCAGACTAAACAAACCATTTTTTTCAATCTTCCCTCACAGGCCCATGTTTTCTAGACCGTCAATCGTTTTTGCTGCTCTTCTCTGGACTTTTACCAACTTGTCCACATTTTTCCTGAAATGTGGTGCCCAGAACTGGACACAATAGTCCAGCTTAGGCCTAATCAGTGTGGAATAGAACAGAAGAATTACCGCTTGTGTCTTGCTTACAACACTCCTGCTAATACAGCCCAAAAGGATGTTCACTTTTTTTGCAACAGCGTCACACTGTTGATTCATATTTAGCTTGTGATCCACTCTGACCCCAGGATCCCTTTCCACAGTTCTCCTTCCTAGGCAGTCATTGCCCATTTGTATGTGTGCAACTGACTGTTCCTTCCTACGTGGAGCACTTTGCATTTGTCCTGATTGAATTTCATCCTATTTACTTCAGCCCATTTCTCCAGTTTGTCCAGATCATTTTGAATTTTAACCCTATCCTCCAAAGCACTTGCAACCCCTCCCAGCTTGGTATCATCCACAAACTTTATAAGTGTCCTCTCTGTGCCATTATCTAAATCATTGGTGAAGATATTGAACAGAACCGGACCCAGAACTGATCCCTGCGGGACCCCACACGTTATGTCTTTCCAGCATGACTGTGAACCACTGATAACTACTCTCCGGGTTTCCCAACCAGTTATGCACCCATCTTATAGTAGCTCCATCTAGGTTGGATTTCCCTAGTTCGTTTATGAGAAGATCATGCAAGACAGTACCCAAAGCCTTACTTAAGTCAGGATATACCACATCTATGCTACCCCTCGATTCACAAAACTTGTTACCCTGTCAAAGCAAGCTGTGAAGTTGGTTTGACATGATTTGTTTCTAACAAATCCATGCTGTTAAGTATCACCTTATTCTCTTCTAGGTGTTTGCAAATCGATTGCTTGATTGTTTGCTCCATTATCTTTCCAGGTACTGAAGTTAAGCTGACCTGTCTAATTCCCTAGGTTTTCTTTATCCCCCTTCTTATACATTGGCACTGTTTGCCTTCTTCCAGGCCTCTGGAATCTCTCCCGTCTTCCATGAGTTTGCAAAGATAATCGCTAATGGCTCAGATATCTCCTCAGTCAGCTCCTTGAGTATTCTAGGATGGGTTTCATCAGGCCTTGTCTAAGTAACTTTTAACTTGTCCTGATTCTCTAGCAGGGAAAAGCCCACCCTGGAGACAGCGGGTGGAGTCGCTGGCTCCTTACATTAACCGCAGAGATGTCAAAATAGCCCTTCAATGGCACAGTGCCCAATCAACCCCCTTATCTCCAAGCTGCAAGGCTCCGACGCAGCACGTGTCCGGCTTGCGGCCGGGCGGGCAGGGGGCAAGCTCAGAGGGACGGCCCGCAGGTTCGAAGGGCCCGGATGAGGCAAAAAACCAAGGCCCTGCTCCCGCCCAGCTCTTTGAGTGAGTTAAAGTCCCTTTGAACACGGCCCGTGCCCTGCTGGATCAGGCCGCAATGGCTCAGTGCTCTGAGCCCTTCCCTAGGGATTCGATTGTCAATCGGGCACAGGGAAGATGCAGCACTGACCCCACGTCACTTCTCAAATGCCCTGCTCCATGGCTAACCACCAGCCCGCACTAGGAAGTCACTCCTCTTGCCGCCGTGCAGAGACAAGGGGCTTTCCAGGCTGTCCTGCAGACGGCGGGCAAGGCAAAGGGTCATCATCCTAGTCGGAATTTTCCCCTGGGTCAGATCAGAAGCGGGGCTGGTGGGGACACGGTTCATCAACTGGGATCATCTGGGTTTATTTCACCTAGTCAGTTCCCTGCCACTGCATTGGTGGGTCCCCGCTGTTCTCCATCCGTGGCACATACGAGTTTAGGCTGCTGAGGACGGCAGAGCTTCATGCACAAAGAAGGGAATTGCAAGCTGTGTGAGCCCACAGCAGGAAGAGATTCTCCTGGCTCAGCCTTCAAAATGGCAGAGCCCCCGCGCCCTGAGCTGTATTGTTCCTGGCACAGCCCACCAATTTCAAATGAGACCACCAGGGTGAGGTGAGGACGAGAATTACTCAGCTGTGGTGGACTCCGAGCGTGCCCCTGATGTGATGGGAACTGAATGTCACTGGGATGGGTTAAGACCCCTGTGTTATAAATGGATCCTGGCCCAAGTTCTCCTCAGACTTCACGAGGGCTTGGGGTCCCACTGCGGATCTAGCCTTGAATTGTACCGCTGGCCCGTATCTCTCTCCCAGAGCCCACAGGTTTGAGCCGGGCCAGATCCTAACCTGGCTCTGGATCCGAGCATTGCACCTCGGCCCTGTTTCTATACCGGACCGAACCAAACATCCTGACTAACCGCCCCCTAGAATTCGGCAAGGAGAATTGGGTCCCGACCTGAATGCAGGGTTCCCAGGCCGATTTCCTGCAGGGCTTTCCAAGTGCACAGGGCCATAAAACGAGTGCACCGAGATAGACACCTGCTCCCGGCAATTCCCGACCCACCTGTGACTGTCAACGCTCAGGAGCAGGTGGCAGAGGAGAGGCCAGGCCCTGAGAACAGGAAAGCCTGCTGCATCTGCCTCCTATCCCCCGCATCCCCCTTGCTATTGTCCCCAACGGCACATGGATTAGGCCCACAGACCGGCTGAACCAGAACTGAGCTGCCTCTGAGCTCCGCATATCTTTCCCATGCCGACCCAACAGCAAGAGGCGCAGGGAGCTGAACTACTGATCTGTGGCAAACAGCAATTCCTCAAGAGTCGGCTGTGCTGAGACGAGGCCTCCGAAAGCGAATACAGGCCACCAGCTGAGGATCCTAAAGCCAAAACGTATCACACACCAGCCATTTGCTACTGCGACGCCACCCCTACATATAAACGGCTAGTGCGTATGTGCACCACTGCCCTCTACTGGAGGGAATTGGAACTGCTCCTCTGCATGCCATAGGCCCTATACTGCTAATGGCGATTCTCCTGCAGCTCAAGGGGCCTCTTTCTGAGCAGGGGGAGCCACGTTCTCTCACCGGGGTCTGAGCACAGCAACAGCCCAGATTCATCACATCAGGAGGGAATTCACCTGCTGCTGAAAGGGGGACGGTGGTAGTAACCAGTGCTGCAGTTTAGAGAAGTGAAACCGAAGGGGCTTTCCTTACTGCAGCAGGCAGTACATAACTACCCCAGGATGCCTGCTCCACGGGCACTGCAAGACCTGCTCCACGGGCACTGCAAGGAACTTCCCGATCAGCATTAGCCACAAGCTGGGACTGACTCCTCCTCGTGAAGCTGGCTCCCCTAGCTAGACAGCACCTGCTAAACCCTGCTGGACAGCAGCAGCTCAGTATTGACCTGGAGGCAACAGTGCCCCGTACTGGCCTGCGGATGGGTCCCATTTCCGAGCTGTCAGCTCAGACAGCTCTTTGCCTCGGTGCCGCACAGGCAGGGCCGGCGCTTCCATTTAGGTGACCTAGGCAATCGCCTAGGGTGCCAGGATTATTGGAGGGAGGCATTCTGCCGAGAGGGTGGCAGGCGGCTCCGGTGGACCTGCCGCAGGCACATCCACCGGAGCCATGGGAGCAGCGCACGGGGTGGCGAAATGGCCATGCGCATAGGGCGCCAAAAACACTGGCGCCAGTCCTGCGCACAGGGCTCTGGGGACAAGATGGAAAGGGGTGGATGAAGCATCCTGTGGCAGCTCTCAGAGTCAGCCAGGCTCACGCCAGACTACATGCAGCTGACTGCCAAGCCCAGCGAGGGGAGGGAATTCAATGTCCTTTGCCTGGTCCTTTCGGAAACACCCCAGCACCAGCCTGGCTGAGAACAACCCTCGCTCACCACCCAAACTCTGCCCGGGTGAGTCAGGGCCAACCCCACACCCCTGACTCAGAGACGACGCTCTCATGCCAACCTCTCTATCTACCTAACCCCCCTGCCCCTTACCACACTATCAGAGCACCTCACCGCCTCCAACCCACTGACCCTCACAACCCCCCTGTGAGGCAGGGCCATTAGCCCCATTTTACAGAGGGGAAACTGAGGCACTGAGAGACTAAGTGACTTGACCAAGGCCACCCCAGGAGCCTGTGTGGAGCGGGGACTCGAGCCCAGGTCTTGCACATCCCAGGCTAACACCCTGGACTGTTCTTCCTCTCCCTATACCAGACCCAGCTAGTTGGTCACTGACACGCAGATGGTTCCGAATAATTCTGCTCCTTCCCTCACAGCATCCCACTGCCCCTGCTACAGGGAAGGACCACGGCAGGCCCATGTTGGACGGAGAGGGAAACTGAGGCACAGAGAGGGTAACCGAGGCACCGCTGGCACCGTGGCAGAGCCAAGAATGCAGCTCCGCTGGTTCCCAGCCCTCGTGCTCTGCTCCCTCCCCAGTGCCAATGCTGTTTCACGGTGTTCTTTTTTGCAGCGGCAGGAGCTGCTGTGGAGCTGTGCCCAGAGCGGCCAGGGGAAGAGGGGTCAGCTCACTTACCAGCTCAGAGTTGACGGGAGGCGCACACGGGGTAGCCGCCTGCGAAGCAAACACAAAAAGACCCATCGTTAGAACATCACAAGTTCGTAGGCGCAGCAAAGCAGAGACTGGGCTCTCAGCCATTTTAGATACAGCGTGACCTGGGCTGGGGGGCCGCCGCTAGGAGCCTGCCCATGGAGACCCCCCGATGTCTGAGCCACGCAGCTGTGGTCAGCTTTGGCGAATGGTTGCACTCCTGAATGTGGACCGGGGAAGGGCTGAACTGTGCAGAGACGCTGCAGAGGGAAGGGGGCAATGGCCCTGTCTACAACCCACTGGCGATGGCTACCGCGCCTTTCCATCCTGCGCAACACTCAACCACTTCACAAGAGGGAGACCTGCCCCTGGACCCGACTGCCCCAAACACGCCAGGGCCCTGGCTCCATCTTCCCCAATCCTTGGCCCACTCACAGTCTAGGTGAGGGAGAGCCGAGCCGCTGTATTAACTGCGGGCGTTAATCTGAGGTACTTGGCTGGCTACATCAGAATCAATTCTGAAGCACTTAGAGGAGAGGAAAGTGATCAAGAACAGTCAGCATGGATTCACCAAGGGCAAGTCATGCCTGACCAACCTAATTGCCTTCTGTGACGAGATAACTGGATGAGGGGAAAGCAGTGGACGTGTTATTCCTTGACTTTAGCAAAGCTTTTGATACGGTCTCCCACAGTATTCTTGCCGGCAAGTTAAAGAAGTATGGGCTGGATGATTGGACTATAAGGTGAATAGAAAGCTGGCTAGATCATCGGGCTCAATGGTAGTGATCAATGGTTCCATGTCTAGTTGGCAGCCAGTATCAAGCGGAGTGCTCAAGGGTTGGTCCTGGGGCCGGTTTTGTTCAATATCTTCATTAATGATCTGGAGGACGGCGTGGACTGCACCCTCAGCAAGTTTGCAGATGACACTAAACTGGGAGAAGTGGCAGATACGCTGGAGGGTAGAGATAGGACACAGAGGGACCTAGACAAATTAGAGGACTGGGCCAAAAGAAACCTGATGAGGTTCAGCAAGGACAAGTGCAGAGTCCTGCACTTAGGACGGAAACATCCCATGCACTGCTACAGACTAGGGACTGAATGGCTAGGCAGCAGCTCTGCAGAAAAGGACCTAGGGGTTACAGTGGATGAGAAGCTGGATATGAGTTGACAGTGTGCCCTGTTGTAAAGAAGACTAACGGCATTTTGGGCTGTATAAGTAGGGGCATTGCAAGCAGATCAAGGGATGTGATCATTCCCCTCTATTCTACATTGGT
>NC_133778.1:78567376-78634417 GCF_003597395.2 Chelonoidis abingdonii
TAGGTTGGATATTAGGAAAAACTTTTTCACTCAGAGGGTGGTGAAGCACTGGAATGGGTTATCTAGGGAGGTGGTGGAATCTCCTTCCTTAGAGGTTTTTAAGGTCAGGCTTAACAAAGTCCTGGCTGAGATGATTTAGTTGGGGACTGGTCCTGCTTTGAGCAGGGGGTTGGACTAGATCCCTCCTAAGATCCCTTCCAGCCCTGATATTCTGTGATTCTATGATACTGCTTTTCACACAGGCTCCTACATACCTAGAAATCAGAGCGTGTCGCTGGTGGCACATTGCAATCAGCCCCCTCCAGAGGTCACTTCTCTAATCATGGCAGAGCTTTGAGACACCAACATGGGACTTGCACACACATGTGCAAAAACCCCATGATCATTTCCTGGATTAGCTTAACCCACGCGCCCAGCCCATCACTGATCGGTTGCAGTAATCCATCAGGGTCTCTGATGCCAAGAACGGGGAGCATTCCATGTGGTTCCATCTGCTCTGGTGGTTCCATCCACTCTGGTGGCGACCCACCCCGACACCAGAGACAGCAGGGAACACACCAATGAGCCTGATCAATGGAGCTGTGTTATACCAAGGGAAGGAGAAATTCCTCCTGATCCCGGCTGGTGATCGGCCCTGCAGCATGAGAGTGCATCCCCTTGAAACACTATTTCAGCTCACACAGCATAGAAGTTACAGAATCTGGAGTCCAGCCTCAGCTTTTGCCTCAATGACCGCCCTCCCCCCGCCCCCCAACTCCCACCGGTAGTGAACTACACCGACTTAAGTGTAAAGGATTTCCTTTTCTCCGCCTGAACCCTGCATCCGTTTGTTTTCAACGCAAGTCCCCTTCTCATATCATGGGCCAAGGTGGGGGATCTGACAGTTTCCTGGCACGTTCCAGGCTGAAGGGCAGACAGTAGGTGACTTGTCTGAGAGGGAGAGGAATCGATCTGCCTCTTAAGGAGGAGAGCGATTAGATTTTCACAACTACTTTGGAAATTAGGCGGGTTTCCTTGTTTCTAGACGGTAGGATCCTGAAGGAGTCCCAGGCTAGGACTGGGAACACCGACACTTGCCTCCAGCATGGAGAAGGCGACTGCATGGCAGGTTAGTCCCATTACGGTGGGAGTCACCAGGTGGCAGCATTACACCGCTGGCAAAATGCTTGTGCGGCTGTTCGGTTTGTGATGCAGTTTCTGGTTGGGGGAGCTGTCGCAAATGGCAGGGGAGCTTGAATCGTCCTAGCTGGAATCAGTTCTTGGGGCAGCATTGCTCCCTGGGCAGTAGATTCGGGCTAGGCGAAGCGTGAACTCTGAGTGCGTGCCATGGATTTCTCCTCCAGCAAGAAACCATCTTGCTAGGTCCTGGCATCTGCTACTGCTGGGCATGGGGGGCGGGAGGGTATGTTATAGAACATTCCTGCTCTGCAGCCACTCCCCCACACCAGCTGTGCGACGGTTGTTAGCTAACATGGCATGAGCCTCCATGGATAGGCAGGATCCCCAGGCACACTCAGCAGGCGTGTTTCACCTGCTTGCCCCCGTCACATGCAGGATGCACAGAACCCTCTGCTGACCCCAGCAGCCCCTTCCTTGCAAAGACCAACCGTCCTTTGCAACATCTCTTGTCCACGCTGCCCCCACTCTGCACAGACCCCAGTGCAAGCAGCCCGCCTCTGGCTATCCTCGCAGCCGAAGCCTGACGCACAAAGAAGCACCTTGCCAAGTCTCCCGTGACACGGCTAGTCACTCACGTTGGTGCGAGTGAATAGTTGTTGTGTTCATCGAAAGATGCTCATGCTGGCTCTGGTCCCTCGCCCGGAAGGGAGGGGAAGAGAAGAGCTGTTGGGGGGGGAAATGAAGGAAAAATCCAGGTTGGCTATTCTGGGTGGCAGCTGTGGCAGAGAAAAAAGGTCTTGCACCAATGGTAGCCAGACTGCGTGGTCAGAGCAAGAGCTTGTGAGCTCTGCACTATCCCCTGCCCCAGTGTTAGAAAGCGGGAGCAGCCTCTGCAGAGGGACGACTCGGGCATCACAGCTCCCCTTTGCTTGGCATGGATTCCCACGCTCGCCTGTTACATCCAGGTTGTCGCCCACCTGGCCTGGCTTCGGGCTAGCTGCTGCCTCAGTTTCCCCTCACTCAGGCTGGCTGAGTCTCTTCCCCGGCACAGTTTTATTCTTCAAAGATTGAACTTGGGCAAAAACACCAAACACAGAAAGCAGCTGCTCTGCTCACAGCTCCTAGAGGCTGTCCTCACATGCGTTCCTCAGTGCCGGAAGGTGCTTGTAAGACCCTCGCAGCTGCCCCCACCCCCAACATGATGTGCCCCCCTCCCACTGCTCCTCTCCCTCCCACCTGCTGCTCCCAGAAACCCAACAGCTGCAGCGACCTCACACAGAAGAAAGGAAATGCTCCGTGATTGGAGCTGCACCGGAAAGCTGATCTCCTACATTGGTAGCACGTCACAGTAGCCACTGGTGCTGCCACGCGTCGGGGGCATTCACCTTTGGTCACGGTCAGCACCGCAAGGTCCCTCCCTGTGCCTCACAGCCGTCTTTCCTCCAAGCACCCTCCACTCCCCGAGCATCAGAGTCCACCCCAGCAACCCACACGATCTGCCCAGTGCTCGTGCAAGAGCGTCCGTCTGTGCAGCACCTGCAACGTCCTACATGTCACTCCTCTGCCTCCTTAAATCGGCCATTTGCCAGCACCGTGAGAAGCAGCTTCAGTGAAAGACGCTGAATAAATGACTCGTGGTGCACTGTTACTGTCTTAGCCGGCGAGCTGCTGGGGTACTGCCCAGACAGCGACAGCCAGAGGGAGCCCGCAGGGGCTGGCTCAGTGCTCAGATAACCCGTGGACAGGCACTGATGGATGGATGGGCCGCCCACTGCAGGGTTTATCTAGTGGCTGAAGCCATGACAAGACAAACCCCAACAGAAGCAAGAGAGAGGTTGAGGATCATAGTCTGAGCCCGGGAATGGGACACCTCATTTTGGTTGCTGGTTCTGATGCTTACCCATCCTGTGACTCAGTTTCCCCATCTGCTGAATGGGTATAAAGCTGCTGGGCCAAGGATTAATGTTTGGAAAGGCTGAAGCAGTGCTCTATATTAAGACCGGGGGAGTATTTAGGAGTAATCCTCCTGAGAGCTCATTTACTGAATTAACTAATGAGTTAATTACTAGAGCTCTTTGAAACTGTGCCTCCTTGATGGAGATTGCCCTTCAGCCTGAGGGGCCGGGGCCGTGTGCTCAGAGAGCAGGTCATCAGTTCTATCCCTCGTGCCGCAGGCAAGCAGCTGCAGTAGCTGACGACAGCGCTGTCTGCTCTTATGGATACTGCGGTCCTGTGTGAAGAGAGGCCTCGGCTCCTATCAAAAGGTCGTACTAACACAGTGGCCTCCTCTAATGGCTGGGCTGCAGAGGGTAACAACCTACCACTGCTACTTGCCAACTGTGTAGCTCCTTTAGCTCAAATGACAGGGGCCTGAGCTGGAAGTGCTGAAGGGCCTAGGGTCATTATGTAAAGTTGGGCTAAGCAGCGTGTATGGACCCTTTGAAATGGAGCAAACACGCCAGAAGACCCAGCCAAGCTATTGTTCCAGTAATTACCAGAGGCAAATTACTGCCAATTAACCTCGGTCTTTGTTTGCTCCGTATTCAGGGACCACATTCTGCTCCCCGGCTCAGGTCCGGATTTGCCAAAGGACTCAGGATCTGGGTATCGAATGGCTCTGGAAGGGGCTGAAACCGGGCTCCAGGCGAGCAGGGCAGAGTGGCCCAGTCGTCATCCTGATTGCGACAACAGCTGGGCCTCACGCCGCTCCTGTACCAGCCCTTTTCTCCACGAGATGCAGGATGAGCTTTACCCACAGCAGTCAAACAGGGTCAAGGGCAGCGAAAGGCCAGTTCTGCCGGCTCACTTTTGCACCGCCCCAGCCCCCCACCACACGCCAAGCTCCCCTCCGCCCCGCATGTCCTGCTACTCGCACAGTCACTCCAACCGAGAATTTCCTGGAAGGAGCTTGTGGCTCAAAATTATTTGTTGAGACTGATACGGCCCTGAGACACTCATGCCAGGGAAGCCACAGCTACTTCCCAGCAAGAATAGCTAAGCCCTGAGCCCCTGCATGTTCCCCCAGGCCACGACGGACGGACATAGGGAAGCGACTGGAGTTTCTATGCAACCATCATTCCAGAGTTTCTCAGGCCCTGTGCTGAGATTCTTGGGATGGATGAACATTTCTGAGGGGTCTTCCCAGCACCCCAAAACAAATCCCGCATCGCAAAGCCTTGGACTCGGAGCCAGCTCTGAATTCCACGACTGGTCCACATCTCTATAACCAGCCAAACCAAGCCTGATAATGCTGGAGAGCGGTCAGAAAAAGCTACCGGAAAGATTTCAGGTCTGGAAAAGCCGACTCGCAGCAAGAGACTGAAGGAACACGTTCCATTTAACTCATCCCAGGCCCCCACAAGGGGAACAGGCTACTGGGAGCAGAGGCTGGACACCGTGCAATGCCTGGAAGCTGCAGCTAGAGAAATTCAGGCTATGAATAAGGCCTCAGGTTTTAATGGTGAGGGTAGTTAACCACTGGAACAATGGGTCTAAAGATGGGGTCCATCCTCCATTACTTGAGCTCTTTAGAACGTCTTAAGATTGGGTCTATCTCAGCTACAAGTGCCGGGCTTGCTGCAGGAATCATTGGGGGGTTCTCTGACCTGGATGATGCAGGAGATCAGACTGGGTGATCTCATCGGTCCCTTCTGGACTCAAAATCTATGAAGACCCCCAACACGAACACCCCCGGGCATTGAGAGTGAGGCTGAGACATAAGCCAGTGTGACGAACTGGGACTGTTCCTAATGTTTGCTCTGAATACTGTGTTGGTGCCTCAGTGTCCCCTAGGCAGTTCTTAAGTATCTGGCAGAGCAAAGGGCCAGTGCACCTAATGCCTGGCACTCTGTATCCTAGCAACTGATGGCCTGGGCCCCTCCTCTGCAAGCTCGGCCATGGATAATCCGCATAGAACTTCATGATTGCAGCAGCTCGCTCCCTCCCTCCTACGCCACAATCTAGGCGTTCCGCTGATAATGCCCACTGGTCGCCTTCTGCGCAGACATAACACGGAAAGTCAGCACGTCGACTCAGTCTCGTCATAGGCCCGTACGGGAAGCAATGCGCAGCCCTTATGAAGAGCGAGGACGGGTGCGACTGGAGGCGGGGTTGACGTTAGTCTCGAGACAGCACACACCTAGCCCGGAAAGGCACCAAAATACCTAGGAGCTGAGTAGCAAACCATAGGGTCGGACCTCCCCTAGCCCCCCAGAATGGACCGGCAAAGTGGGGTCTGGGTTCGCTGTATTACAAGCCTCTGTTTTATCACGCACCTCTGTTCCTTCTGTCAATTCTAATAAACCTGTTGTTTTACTAGGCAGAAGCTACACGTTCCTGACTGCAATAGTGGGGGCTGCAGCAACCCTTGATGGCCTTCCTCCGACCCCCGCCTGGGTTGGCTCGCTGCTGTTTGAGCCTGGAGGGGCACGAGGCTGCTGAAGCACGGAGGGGCAGAGGATGCTGAATGCTCCAAGGAGAGACCCAGGAGGTGAAGACGTGTGAGCTTCTTGCCCTGAACAAGTCTGCTCCAAGGGAGAGGAGGCTCCCCAAAGTCCTGACTGGCTTAGTGGGGAGCAGTTCCAGAGCATCGCCCGGTGACTCCGTGACAGCCAGTTTCACACAATGATGCTTTGTCCTCTACTGTCATCTGCCATCCAAGGATCTCAAAGCACTTCACAACCAACCGGAAAGTCAGACTGACATGCCCCTGTGCAGTCAGGATCACTAGAAAGTTTGCGGATGATATCAAGCTGGGAGGGGTTGCAAGTGCTTTGGAGGACAGGATAAAAATTCAAAATGATCTGGACAAACTGGAGAAATGTTCTGAAGTAAATAGGATGAAATTCAATCAGGACAAATGCAAAGTGCTCCACGTAGGAAGGAACAATCAGTTGCACACATACAAATGGGCAATGACTGGCTGGGAAGGAGAACTGCAGATCACAAGCTAAATATGAGTCAACAGTGTCACACTGTTGCAAAAAAAGTGAACATCCTGTATCAACAGGAATGTTGTAAACAAGACACAAGGGGTAATTCTTCTGCTCTACTCCACACTGATAGGGCTTCAACTGGAATATTGTGTCCAGTTCTGGGCACCGCGCTTCAGGAAAGATGTGGAGAAACTGGTGAAAGTCCAGACAAGAGCAAGAAAAATGATTGACGGTCTAGAAAACATGACCTGTGAAGGAAGATTGAAAAAATGGGGTTTGTTTAGTCTGGAAAAGTGAAGACTGAGAGGGGACATGGTAACAGTTTTCAAGTACATAAAAGGTTGTTACAAGCAGGGGCAACAGGTTTGTATAATTTTTGATGGTGCCCAGGACAGGTCCAAGTCCAGCCCTCCCCCCACACGCACACATCTGCCTAAGAGTCTGGGAGGGAGGTTGGGTGCTGAGGGTGGGGTCTGGGCTGGGGCGGGGGGTGGCGTGCGGGAGAGCGGGAGTGGTGTGGCGCTTACCTCGGGCGGCTCCCAAAAGCGACCCACACACCCCTCTGGCAGCGGCACTTAGGTGGAGGGCTGGGGGGTGGGGTCTCCGTGTGTTGTTGCCCACAGGCACTGCCCCCGCAGTTCCCATTGGCTGCAGTTCCTGGCCAATGGGAGCTGCAGAGTTGGTGCTCGGGGCAGGAGCAGCACGCGGAGATGGAGACCCACCCACACACACGGGGCCATAGGGCCATACCAGCTGCTTCCAGAAGTGGCATGGAGCGAGGCCGGGCAGAAAGTCACCTTAGTCTCGCTGCACTGCTGATGGTGGCAGCCATGGGCCCAGGGACCTTTTAAATTGCCCAGGGGCAGCAGACAGTTAGGGGCAGCAGGCAGGGCTCGGGGCGAGACCCAGCTCCAAACATTGGTGGAGCCAGGCCCTAAATATTCCTGGAACAAGGGCACCACGGCCCCATATAACTCACCGCCCTTGGTTACAAGGAGAGAGAAAAATTGTTCTCTTTAACCTCTGAGAATTGGACAAAATGTAATGGGCTTAAGTTGCAGCAAGGCCAGTTTAGGTTGGACATTAGGAAAAACTTCCTAACTGTCAGGGTGGTTAAACACTGGAATAAATTGCCTAGGGAGGTTGTGGAATCTCCATCATTGGAGGTTTTTAAGAGCAGGTTAGACAGACACCTGTCAGGGATGGTCTAGATAATACTTAGTCCTGCCACGAGTGCAGGGGACTGGACTAAATGACCTCTCAGGGTCCCTGAGAGTCCTATGATGCTATAATTGTCCCCACTTTACAGATGGGAACATCAAGGCCCAGAAAGAGCAAGTGATGTGTCTCAGGTCATACAGTGTCAGGACTCCAGCTATGGGATCCAGGACGAGGCCAGGGCTTGGGGTGGAGGGGACTCGAGAATGTGGTCCAAGTTCAGTGCCCAGGATTAAGGGCAGAGGCAGAAGTCCGTACCAATGTCACACCGTAGGACTGGGTCGGAATTGAACTCAATGAGCTGCCTCAGAGAGCCAAGAATGCCAGCCATAGTAGAGTTAGGGCGAGACATCAGGAGTGGGGCGGGGAACCAGGAAATGGACCCAGGAGCATGGGCCAGGGATCAGGAGCACACAGTAGAGTCTGTAGCAGCAGCAACCCAGGGATCAGCCTTGTGGCACAAACAGCCTCCAGGTGTTTTGCCTCCTGCAGCTGGGCCCATCAGGGAACGTGGTCGGCTCCATCAGGTAGGACCTCTATGGGCAGGACATCCAGTGGTGCTTGCACCCAGAGGGCTCACAGGCTGCTGTTCCCTGCTTTGCAGAGGTGGCGGCGTGGATATGGGCAGCCACCCTGGGATCCCATCCCCCAGCCCTGGGGAGTCACCCAGGTCGCAGCCCTGGGCCTTCTCATGCCCAGCGAGTCCGTAGCAGAGCCAGGAATGAGCAGACTTCTCTCAACTCCCAGGCCTGGGCTTGGACCATTAGCTCATGGCTCCTGTCACTTGCTAAAAGCTGGGCATTCCCACTGATGGGGGCTTCACAACATCTGGAGAAGACCCCAACATTCGGCTGCTTGCACTGGAGGTTCTCTGAGTTATCCAGCCAGGATCTGTTCTGCCCTGGCGCTTCTGCTCCCACTCTCAACTTGGAAAGACAAAAATGACTGAGAAGAATCCAACTATTTCACACCTCCCAAAGCAATCCAGTGTGGGCTGAGTTTCAGTGGAGGTTCAGGCCAGATCTCTTTCCACCTGGACAATGATGCTCTCTATTCCCGAGGAGGCTTCCTTCGGGTCTGCTCCCACCACAGGCCTCTGTCTTTCCTGGCAACTCACAGACATTGTCCAGAAATTGCTGCTCTGCAGGGAGCCACTAGTCTGCCTGGGGCCGGTGAGCCAGGCTGTCCTTGGACTGCCCATGTACTCATCTACCCAAAGAGTCACTTGGCTGGAGACTAGGAAGGAACGGCAACAAATTGAGGGCTAGTTCTTGGTTACACTGGTGGGAATCTGGAGTCCCTCCCCTCCTTTCCATGGAGCACTGGATTTATAGACTTCAAAGCCAGAAGGGAGCGTTATGAGCATCGAGTCTGATCTCCAGCACATGGCAGGCCAAGGAACCTCATCCAGCACCTCTGTTATCAAGCCCTGTCATTTTCGGTTCAGCTAGAGCAAACAGAGCGCCAGTTTGATTTAAAAAGACTTCAGGTGCAGGAGGCTCTATCACATCCCTAAGCAAGTTCTTCAGTGGTTAATGACTCTCACTGTTAAATGCTTTATTTCTTTTTCCAGCTTCAACTTCCAGCCACAGATGTCATCGCTCCTTCTTCTCCTAGATGGAAGAGCCACCTACTCTCAGAAATCTTCTCCTACAAAGGAGCATGAGCACATCACCTCTTAGCCTTCTCTTCCTCATGCTAAACCCAACTCCTCAAGTCTCGCCCTACCAGGCCTGTTCTTCAGCACTCCAATGCTGCCAACAAAAGTAAAATGTTCCCCTGCTTATACCACCAAGGAGCGCATTTCCCCCACCCAGGATGCGTCTCCACTTGGAAACTTACTGAAGGAGCAACTTCCAAACAATCACTCCAAAGTGGATTAAGCTAACCCACAAGCAGGTGCTCTCATTCTGGAAGAGGAGAGTCCACATGGGGTTTATACCTAGACAATGACATCAGAAGAGCTACTGCAGTAAATGTCCAAGTGCAGACAAGCCCGTGAACATGGGCTGCCCAGGACGCCTGCCTGGTCTGATCTGTTCCAGGAGTTGCTACATCCTCAAGTTCTCACTCACTTCTCCACAGAACCCTGCGCCAGCTGCCCACGTCCCAGAGACCGGTGTGTGACTAGCAGGTAGCCTCCGCCACATTTCCAGAGGCTCTTCCCGTGCCAGGCAGTGCCTGGCCCCTTTGGTGGAAAGCTCATCAGAGGGGGACAAGCCCTGACTAGGGCATTTCGTCCCCTTAGAGATGCTCCCTGCAGTTTGCTGACAGGGTTGTGGGGAGCAGAGGGCAGGAATCTTGCCCTTCATCTGTGGTCACCGCATGGCTCTGCAGAGGCCTTCAAACCGGTCAGTTCCAGAGCTGGATGCACTTGTTACCAGTAATCAGCTAATGGCACTGAAAAGGAAATGCTGTTTCTCCTCCCCAGCTGCCCGCCACAAGCAGGGTTATTTGCTTGTCCTCCCTATCCAACCCCTGTCCATCTCGTTGTTCACGCTGTGCCAGGCAGGCTGCTAATCACTGGCTCTTCCTTCTACTGCGAACCCCCAGGCCCCTCTCCTGGGCTGCGCCCCAGCAGCCGTGTTTCTGTTCCCGGCTCTGTTTTGTTTTGGGTTGGAGTTTCGATTTGAATGGAGAAATGCTACCATAAAAGGCCCCGTTCTCCTGCCCTCCGGGGCTGGCACCGATCCACAGAGCGCTTGGAATGTTCTGCTTGGACCCGCTCACGAGTGGAGTTTTGGATATGGGAGGAGGGCTGTTTACATAGTGTCTCTAGGCAATTGCATGAGAAAAAAAAAATAAAGTGCCAGCATTTCGGGAGCTCCCGCTTGGGCCCTGATTGAGACCCTAATGGAGAGCGTAGAGGCCTGTACTGAGGGTGAGGCCAGAGGATCAGTCTCCCCACCTGTATATCACAGGCCTCTCAGCTTCACGCTGGTCCTGAGCTCTGTATTGTATTCCTGCAACCTCAGTTGGACCAAAGCGTTTCACTCCTCAGGGGACAGGTAGAAAACAGGGGGGCTCAGGTGCGACCAGTGCCCGAGGCCCCGGTGATGGCAGGGGAGGGAAGCCAGGCTGATCCTGGCAGGCGACCCATACCCCATGCTGCAGAGAAAGGCGGAAGCACTCAGCAGTGACCCTACCAATGTGATCTGGGGGGAAATTCCTTCCCCCCCCCTCCCCAAAACTGGCTATCTGGCACGGGAGTCTAGGAACAGGGGATCTCCGTCCCACCTCAGCGCAGAGGTTCACCCCGCCCAGCTGTGACCAGAAGAAGGCAGAAAAACCCACAGCCCCTGCTATCTCAGCCCTGCCCCCAGCTCTGCTGCTACCTTCCAGCGACAGAGGGCAGGGGGTTCAAGGTGGGGCACAGGCCTCCCCCAGCACCATCTCTGGGACCACAGTATTGATAGAATCAATGGCCAGAGAAGAGGCTCTGGTCTGACCTCAGGCCTCACCCCTCCAGGCCTGGGTGGAGGCAAATCAGAGACACCTGCGCAGCCCTTCCTGCCCTGGCTCGGTGGCTTCATGGGGGACATTGTTCCCCAAGGCTGTAAGCCCCGTTCTCTGCGAGGACTCAACGGGACTCCCAGCGTCCCGGTTCTTCTCAGCATCAGGCTCCCAGATACAAAGCCTGTCCCCAGAAGGGACCTTGGAGCCTTGTCCCAGCTGCAGTGACCCAGCCCCGACCCTAGCCCATATTCGTTCTTTGCACACACGAGTGAGAGACACACACAGGCAAGAGGGAACAGAGGCACAAGTGGGAGACGTGGAAAGGAGCCAGCCCCTGCCCGCCCTACAGGGTATTCCTGGGTGCCCCACCAGGCCAGTCTGTGAAGATCTTCTCCAGCAACACAGCTCGCATGGGGACATGAAAGCTGGTGTCTAGAAGAGGAGAAGCTGGAGTGACATCCTGGCCCCAGGATAGTCAATGGCAAAAGTCCCATTAACATTGATGGGGCCAGCATTTCATCCCGGATCTTCTGCTTGTAGCTCCATCCGCCCGTTCTGTGCGGGACGCAGAAGTCCCCTTGGATGACTTTAAAAGCTCACTCACCCACCACAAGGCACCTTTCAAGCTCCATGGGTCCGACACGTGCCCATCACTTGTGCTGCGCCCCATCGAGTACACCACATGCCCCAGTAACAGCGACGGGAATGTAACCAGACAATCACCACACTGTCGAATGAACTCACACAGATCATAGAATCATAGTCTGTCGGGGTTGGAAGGGACCTCAGGAGGGATCTAGCCCATCCCCCTGCTCAACGCAGGACCAATCCCCAACTAAATCATCCCAGCCAGGGCTTTGTCAAGCCTGACCTTAAAAACCTCTTAGGAAGGAGATTCCACTACCTCCCTAGGGAACCCATTCCAGTGCTTCACCACCCTCCTAGTGAAAACGTTTTTCCTAACATCCAACCTAAACCTCCCGCACTGCAACTTGAGATCATTACTCCTTGTTCTGTCATCTGCCACCACTGAGAACAGTCTAGATCCATCCTCTTTGGAAACCCCTTTCAGGTAGTTGAAAGCAGCTATCAAATCCCCCCTCACTCTTCTCTTCTGCAGACTAAACAAGCCCAGTTCCCTCAGCCTCTCCTCATGAGATAAACGACCCAAACATCCTCCAGCCTGTGGGCAAAGACTTTTCACAAAGCGATCGCTCTAGAACTGACCTCTCCATCCTCAAAGGAAACTCGCACAAGACGAGCCTGGGAACTTCAGTTCATAACTCTAGACACTAAAAACCCTGGACTGAGCAGAGACACTGGATTTGTGGCTCATGACAACACTCGGTTACCCACTAGCCCCCCTTTTCTGTCTCATGACTGCAGGGGTGTTTGAGCTGCTGTATCTGGAACGGTCCCTTACACTATCGCTAGCTACTTCTGCCAAGCAATCTGTTCCACCTGGCTTTTTGCCGGGAGAGCCTGTTCCAGCTCCAAGGTGCCAAAACTTGTGTCTCATCGCAGAAGCTGGTCCAATAACAGGGATCACTTCCCACACCTTCACTCACACCCCCCCCGCCCCGCCCAACACCCTCAGAAATCCGGGCAGGCTGCACTCCGGTGCTGCATGACCACCAGAGATGGCAATAAAGGCCCTGCAAACCGTTCAAGGGTCATGCACCAGCAAGTCCGGCACTGCCTGGTGGCAGGATACAGTCCCAGGGAGGTGGATACGCCTCCAACCTGACCCCCCCCGACCCAGAGCTTGGCAGGCAATGCTCATGATAGCTCTGGGGAAGCCGGACTGCTCCAGCTCACACCCTGCGTTTGCACCCTCGAGCTGTCTGCGGGATGGGTTCGTTCTCTGCCTGCCTGCACGGCCCTCCCAGCAGAGGCATGGCTCTCAAAACAACAGTCCCAGCAAGCTCCGTTTAAGAAGCCCCCCTGGAGGCGAGCAGCGCCCGGTGCCAGTCCGCGGTGCGTCCCCTGGCCACATGGCATGGCTATGTAGGGGGCTGCCCGCCCCTTCCGCAAAAGGGCCCACCCCTTCTGTGGGCCAGAGCCAGCCCCAACTCAGCCCCATACCGGAAAGTCCCTATTTCTACTTTCACTCCTGTGCACGGGGGATGCAGAAATTGGGGGCAGCAGTGTGGGAATGAGGGAGAAGCGAGCACTGTAATCTCCTGCCCTGTCTGGCTCAGCGGAGATCCCCAGCCCGGGCATCCTCCAGGGCAGCCTGCTCCGGCCTGCACCTCGCACGCCTAGTGTCATGGAGTCCCCGGGCGATGCTCTGGAGTCCAGAACTGCTCCCTACAAAGCCAGGCAGGACTCTGGTGAAGTCTCTCTGTGAACAGACTGTCTTCAGGGCAAGCAGCTCACACGGCTTCACCTTCCTGGGTCTGACCTTGGAGCATTCAGCATCCTCTGCCCCTCCGTGCGCTTCCCACAGCGAGTCTGCCCAGGCCTGGGGAAGCCACAGGGGTCCTGCCCCCCCACCTCGCAGTCAGACATGACTCTCAGCCAGCCAGTAAAACAGAGGTTTATTAAACGACAGGAGCACCGTCTAAAACGGAGCTTGTAGGTACAGAGAACCAGGCCTGTCAACTGGATCCATTCTGGGGGGCAGTGAGTCAGACACCCACATCTGCCCTCACTCGTCGTCCCCAGACAGCTCCAAACTGACTCACTCTCCAGCCCCTCCTCCTCTGCTTTGTCCCTTTCCCAGGCCATGAGGTCACCTGATCTCTTTGGTCTCCAACACGTTTAGCATCCCCTTGCAGGGGGGAAGGGCCCCGTGTGACGAACTGGGACTGTTCTTAATGTTTGCTCTGAATACTGTGTTGGTGCCTCAGTGTCCCCTGTGCAGTTCTTAATATCTAGGTGGTGGGATAAGGGGGTGTGATTGCTGCAGAGCAAAGGGCCAGTGCACCTAAATGCCTGACACTCTGTCTCCTAGCAACTGATGGCCTGGGCCCCTCCCTCTGCAAAAAGGTGCCAGCTGAAGGTGTTGGAGACAAAGGATCAGGTGACCTCCTGGCCCGGGAAGGAGCTGAGCAGAGGAGGACGGCTGGAGGGGTAATTAGCTAGAGCTGCCTGGGGACAGAGGAATGAAGGCAGACGTGGGGGTCTGGCTCACTGCCCCCCAGAATGGACCGCCGGCCGAGGGGTCCGGTTCGCTGTATCTACAAGCTCTGTTTTAGACCCTGTTCCTGTCATCGAATAAACCTCTGTTTTACTGCTGGCTGAGAGTCACGTCTGACTGCAAAGTGGGGTGCACGAACCCTTGGCTTCCCCAGGACCCCGCTGGGGTGGGCTCGCTGTGGAAGCGCACGGAGGGGCAGAGGATGCTGAATGCTCCAAGAGAAGACCCAGGAGGTGAAGACGTGTGAGCTTCTTGCCCTGAACAAGTCTGCTCCAAGGGAGAGGAGGCTCCCCAAAGTCCTGCCTGGCTTAGTGGGGAGCAGTTCCAGAGCATCGCCCGGGACTCCGTGACAACTGGTGGCAGTGGTGGGATGTACTGCACCCCTGTGATTGGCGCTTCTGCAGTAAGTGACTGGGGAGCAGTAAAACAAGGAGGATAATGAGGAACCAGGCGTGCTGAAGGCTAAAAGAGGGACGGTTTCAGGGGCAGTTAACCTCTGGAAAGTGTGTGCACCAGGCGAAAAAGGAACTGTGGAGTAACGGGTCCCCCTGAGGACTGCAGTAGAGCAGTCCTCAGGGCGGAGGAGCTTGCGCTCGACCCGGGAGAGAGAAAGGATTTTGCAAAGCAGGGTTCCACTGGGGAAATGCGGAGGTCGATCCCATGGGGCAGAGGAGTCTGCAGCTCGACCCTGGCAAAGAGGTGGTGATCACGAGAAGGGCTGGCACACCAGGGGTTCTTCCTGAAACCATGGGGGGAGCCAAGAGCACACAGGCCTGTGAGTCCAGAGCCACTTGGGAACGGTGAAGTGATGGCCTATACCAGCTCCTTAAGAAAGGACATTGTGATCCTATGCACAAAAGAGAGAGTTACGCATGGGGAAGTTCACCAAAGGCACAGTTAATCGTGCAGTTGGAGGAGGAGGACCGCTCTGAGGAGCAGATTCCTGACCCAGATGGGGCTACAAGAGGATCTGGGAGCAGCTGGAGGCAGCAGCCAGGCACTCCCCTGAGAGTCTGGTCCCCCAACCAGACAAGGGTCTTCACGATTGGGTTCCCCATCAGGGATCGGAGACGGATGGGATTGGAGAGCCCAAGAGAGCGAGAGGACCATGAGAGAGAGCAAAGGCTGTGGAAAAGCTGCAGGAGAAGCAGCAGCAGCATGGACTGGTGATGGTGGAGTGGAGAGACATAGGGGGCTGCCCAGGGTCAGTGGGAAACACGCCTGCAGGGGCGAGGCCCTGGGACAGAGGAACTGTGGTGGTGCAGCCGCAGATGCTGAGGGACTGTGGGACCTGGGTGAAGGTCCCTGGGGTGAAGCCCCTCGCCCTGCCTATGGCCCAGATCCCTGTGCAGACGCAGGAGGGTCGGACTGGCTGGTCGTTGGGGGTTCTCCAGGATATCGGCTGGGAGGCCCTGTTGGGGGTGACTGTCTCCCCTTGGGACAGGATCCAGGCCCTGCTCCTGTAACGGCCGAGGGTTTGAATCAAATCCAGGGAACCAATTGGCTGGGATGGAAATGGTCAGTGAAAATGCAAAATGACCTGCTGCAGTGGGGAGGGGCTGCTGGACTCAGGATACCTGCCTACCTGTAACCAGCCCCCTGGGACTGAGGGGAGGGAGAGATGCTCCCGCCCCCCTGCACACCGGAGAGGGGGCTCACGCTGGCTCTGATGCTGAGACCCAGAGCAGAGAGCTCGCTGCCTGCCCCCACTGGGACAGCCAGGGCAGCGCTGAGCACGGGGGGAGCTGAGACCC
Source organism: Chelonoidis abingdonii (assembly GCF_003597395.2). NCBI lineage: Eukaryota > Metazoa > Chordata > Testudines > Testudinidae > Chelonoidis > Chelonoidis abingdonii. Next base: position 78,583,000 of record NC_133778.1, read on the forward strand.
CCAGCTGAGTGGGGGGACACCAGGCAGGGCAGGTCGGCTGCCAAGCTGCCAACCAGGTTTGCCTGGTCCAGACGTGCTGCTGGGAAGTGATTACACAGCAGGGAGGGAGCTACCAGGACAAGGCTCAGGGGGGCTGTGACCCCAGGCCCAGCCAGCTGAGAGGAGCAGGTCCCACTCCCTGCCCCAGCAGCTGAATCCCAGACCGAGCTGCAGAGAGATCCCTCCTTGGAAAGCTGAGGGAACTTGCTGGCACACAGCGCTGCAAACCCCCTTGGGGAAGGCTGCAGGGACAGAGTCCTGCGGGAGAAGGGATTCCTGTACCGGGAATGGGCTCCCCAAGGGGAAGTAGAACTGAGGGGAATCGGGAGGCAGCTGGTGGTGCCCCAGGAATCCACAGGGTTCTTCCCTCTCAAGCTGCTGGATGGGAGGAGAGTGAGGGGACCCCTGGACCTGAAAGGGAGGATTGGGAGAGAAGGGGAAGACCCCCTGGGGATCTCTTCCCTGAGGTGGGAGCCAATCTCCCCATCAGGTGTTCCCCCATTCAGAGTCACTGGGAAAGCAACCCAGAATCCTGGAGAGAGAGGTCAAGGACATGCTGGCTTTAGATGGGATCCAGCCGTTTTACAGCCCATGGGCCTCACCGTGGGGCTGATCCCCAAGGGAGACAGGATGATCTGGTTTAGTGGGGCTATCAGAAGCTTAAAGCCATCACGGTGTCCGATGCCGACCCCATGCCTAGGCCTGGGGAGATTCTAGACAAGCAGAGGGGATGGAGAACTTGGCCCTGGCAGACACTGATAACAAATGTGCATCTTTAGCCAGACCTGGGAGGAACAGGTGTCCCAGGTGAAGAGGGGGCTGGGCTGCCTCAAGGAGGTGGGACTGATGGTAAAAGCTGGAAAGTGTAAGATGGGGACGGCAGAGGTGTTGTGTCTGGGCCACAAGGTGGGGAGCGGCTGCCCAAGCCCAGAGCTGGCCAAGGCCAAGATGGGGGCTCTTAACCAAGAGAGCCCGAATCGCAGCCAGAGAGTGCTGGGAGAAGACCCTGTCCCAGTTTGAAACCCCAGGGGTATTGGGGTGGCAAAAGGGTTCAAGCGCATAACCTTCCCACATGCGGCCTGCAAGTGCCATCAAGCACACCCCAAGCCTAAGGAGGGCGTGAGACTGGGACTGTCCTGGTGTAACTCACCCAAGGAATTGGGAGAGATGCTGGGGCATCCATGGAACGTTGGTGGGTTCGAACTTCCCCAGGTCACTGGCTGGAGTGACCTGGCTCAGTTCGGTCTCGAAGGGGGGAGAGATGTGACGAACTGGGGACTGTTCTTAATGTTTGCTCTGAATACTGTGTTGGTGCTCAGTGTCCCCTAGGCAGTTCTTAAGTATCTAGGTGGTGTGGATAAGGGTGTGTGGATTGCTGCAGAGCAAAGGCCAGTGCACCTAAATGCCTGCACTCTGCTCTCCTAGCAACTGATGGCCTGGGCCCCCCTTCTGCAAAGGTGCCAACTGAAGGTGTTGGAGACAAAGGGATCAGGTGACCTCCTGCCCGGGAAAGGGCTGAGCAGAGAGGAGGGCTGGAGGGGGGTTTAGTCTGGAGCTTGCTGGGGACGAGGAGTTGAAGTGCAGACCTAGGGGGTCTGGCTCACTGCCCCCCAGAATGGACCCGGCCGAGGGGTCCGGTTCGCTGTACCTACAAGCTCTGTTTTAGACCCTGTTCCTGTCATTGAATAAACCTCTGTTTCAGACCCTGTTCCTGTCATCGAATAAACCTGTTTTACTGGCTGGCTAAGAGTCACGTCTGACTGCAAAGTTGGGGGCGCAGGACCCTGTGGCTTCCCCAGGACCCCGCCTGGGTGGGCTCACTGTGGGAAGCGCACGGAGGGGCAGAAGATGCTGAATGCTCCAAGGAGAGACCCAGGAAGTGAAGCCATTTGAGCTTCTTGCCCTGAACAAGTCTGCTCCAAGGGAGAGGAGGCTCCCCAAAGTCCTGACTGGCTTTGTGGGGAGCTGTTCCAGAGCATTGCCCAGGGACTCCTGACACCCCGGCCATTAGTTGCCAGGAGACAGAGTGTCGGCCATTTATGCGCACTGGCCCTTTGCTCTGCAACAATTACACCCCCTTATCCCATCAGCTAGAGACTTAAGAAATGCATAGGGAAAACTGAGGCACCCACACAGTATTCAGAGGAAACATTAAGAACAGCCCCACTTCATCATACCAAGGCACTTGCTATAGCACACACCGTTGCTGCCCCGGGTGACCCCTGTCACAGACCCTCCAGTAGGGAGCACCCTGGTGCCAGGGCCAGATTCTCAGCTGGTGTCAAGCCAGCTGATTTCAGAGCTACACCCATTTACACCAACTGAGGATCTGGCCCCAGGTTCCTGCGGTACAGTGTCCCTGCCTCCTGCCCACAGCGGAGGAGACTATTGGTCCATCTAGTTGCTAGATCCCGCCTCCAGCCGTAGCCAACACCAACTGCATCAGGGTAGGGGCAAGATCCCCCCCCCCCCCCCAATGGACAATTACAGAATGACCCATCTCCCGTCCTAGCCGATCACGCCTCCAGCACTGCCCAACGCCGTGGGTTTCAGAGGAAGGCTGGGAAATGCCCACAAGGTACAGGGCCACCATCCCAATGGGTAAGACATTCCAACCCTGCCGCTGCATCTGACTCACAATCCACACCCCCCAGCACGGCTCCCCAACAGGGATAGGATGACACGTCTCTTTGGTCTGGTTTTGTACAGCACCAAGCGCTCCAGGATGGAAGCCATGCGCACTACTCCAGCCCAATATGCTGACTAACAGTAATTCAGCCAGGCCAGGGGAGCCAAAGTTAGCTGCCAAATAAGCAAGTGAGGCGCGACTGTCCTGTGGTCCTCCAGGTGAAATGGCCACAGACCATCCGTCACAGCCTGCAGGCTAACAGCAAACCCAGTGGGGCAGATGCATTTCGTGCAGGGGGTCATGCCTCCTCTTGACCTGCCAGGAGCAAGCATGCGATGGACAAAGGGAGCGCAGAGGAGTCTTCAGCCATGCAGTGAGGGTGAAAATACAGCTGAACGGACAGGAGCACCACAGAAGAGGCCTTCACCCTACAGTGGGGTGGGGGGAAACGGATGGAGCCAGGGACCATTCTGCACAGCGCTAACAGGTGATTTTATTGCATCTCACAATATTTGTTGTTCCCCTTAAAGCCTCAGCTCCTGGAGACACGTGACTGGAGGAGAATTGTGGATCTCACTTCCTAAGAAAGAGCAAGTTTCTAGGTCTCCCAGTTATAGAGAAAAGCCGGAAAACATGACGTAAAAGCTCATAAACCAGAACAGAAGGGAAAAGCCCCTCAAATGTTGGTTTTATATATAAAAATCTCATGACGTTTAGGTCTATCTCATGATTTCGGGGCCCTTGGGGCAGAAAGGCAGAGTTGGCGAGATCAGAGACCCGGAGCCCGGGCATTAGGGTGACCAGACACCCCGATTTTATAGGGACAGTCCTGATTTTGGGGTCTTTTTCTTATATAGTCTCCTTTTACCCCCCACCCCCTGTCCCAATTTCTCATACTTGCTATCTGGTCACCCTACCGGGCATGTACATGAGAGACAGAGCCACTAGCTAAACCTGAGGGTTTCATCCCCCACCTCCAGCCTTGTAGCCAAGCCAATCCGCACTTGCTAAATAAATACACAGCAGACTCATCCGCCCATCTCTGGCCGCTCCTGCCTCTGCTTCCTCCAGGGGTTAAGACACTATGCCGGAGCGAGACATAACATCAACTCCCTCCCTCGTTATTCAGACACAAGCGCGCCGCCCCTTGTTGCCCCGAATCATGGCCTGCCTTTGATCACGGCGGCCGCATGGCTGAATCAGTGAAGATGCACCGGCCAGCTCCAAAGAGCCGCGGCTGTCTCGGAGATCACGTTGGGCAGCACGCTCCTTTAATGCCAGCACGGGTTGCAAGCCCCCACCTCACACCTCGCTCCCGGGATCAGGCTGTCAAGGGTCTGTTCATTTCGAGTACCTTGCACGGGCCGTTGCAGACCCGAGCTCCTGCGTTCTGTCGGCACCCGGCCTGGTGCAACGCAGAATAGCCGGACACCAACAAAGTGCTGCGCCCACCCTCCCAATTCATCACCTTTCCTCTAGTCCCCCCGCAAACAGCAAATTTTCCTTCCTCAGAGGTTTTTAAGGCCCACCTTGACAAAGCCCTGGCTGGGATGATTTAGTTGGGGTTGGTCCTGCTTTGAGCAGGGGGTTGGACTAGAACCTCCTGAGGTCTCCTCCAACCCTGATATTCTATGATTCTATGAATCTGTATTAGCCAGCAGGCCTGAAACACAAGCAGGAAACACCGACCGTGGCTGTTTGCTGCCTTTCTGGGGCCCCTGTCTCCACAATGCACAGCTCTGGGGGGGCTCCCCGTCGGCTTGAGCTGAGGCAGTTCTGGGGCTGTCAGATGAGCAGCTGCGCTGAGGCGACCGATCCCCTCTCCACTCCTGGTGCTGGGACTGTCAGAGCGAGAAAGTCAGAGCCCTGGGTCCTCGTCCCTTCATTGCCAGGGGGCTGAGCCCTCAGGCTGGGGGCTGCAACGGGAAGACGTCAGACTGATAACAGCTCACCCGAGGCGAGCAGGGCAAGTCTGTGGAGGGGAGACTCCCAAGAGCAGGGCACTGCAGGGAGCGGGGCTGGTAACAGTGTGGTGAGCTTTAACCTGTGGTCTCAGTTTTCCATCTCGGCACTAGGGGGCGCTGTGCTGCAGGGAGTCGGGGGCGCTCTCCCCTCACAGCCAGGGCTGACCCCAGTCTGGAAGTAGGGGGCGCTGTGCTGCAGGAAAGAGGGCAGGGGCTCAGTAGGGGGCGCTCTCCCCTCACAGCCAGGGCTGACTCCAATGCCCCAGTCTGGCACTAGGGGGCGCTCTCCCCTCACAGCCAGGGCTGACTCCAATGCCCCAGTCTGGCACTAGGGGGCACTATGCTGCAGGGAGTCAGGGGCTCAGTAGGGGGCACTCTCCCCTCACAGCCAGGGCTGACTCCAATGCCCCAGTCTGGCACTAGGGGGCGCTCTCCTCTCACAGCCAGGGCTGACTCCAATGCCCCAGCATGGCACTAGGGGGCGATCTCCCCTCACAGCCAGTGCTGACCCCAGTGCCCCGGTCAGGTACCAGGGGGCGCTGTGCCACAGACAGTGGCATGGGGGAGGCGTTCAGTCAAGACAGGCAGTGACTGTGAGATGATGCCACGGTGCTTCTTCCCTAACTACTGCCGGGCAGTAACTCAATGGGACCCAGTTCCCCCCACCCCAAGCCAGTCAGCAACTGTCACTTCGGCCTGGCCCAAGACCCCACACGTCCCTGGCAAAAGCCACGGCCTGGCCTTGGCATGGCGCAATGTCAGTCGCTCCGGCTCTGACCAGCAGCACCTGGCCTTTCTGCAGCACCTTATAAAGTGCGAGACAGACGCTCCCCCGGAGACAGAGCCGAGCTGACAGAAACCAGGCCCCAAAAGGCTCCCACCGAGCCACGCCGCAACGCCCGCTGCCGGGCGAGGGGCCATGCGGGCCGCGTTCAGCATGGCTCACTCCTCTGGGAAACGCTGCTATTTCTCATCCCCTGGCCCGTCGGCCCTGACCCCCGGCCCCTCCTCAAGCCATTCCTGGAAAGCCGCCCCTGCTCCCAGCCCAGCTCCGCTCTTGTTTTCCATACTCTGCCATTCCCTTATATAGAATTTTTTTTTCCTGGTCCTGGGGCAATGGGACAAGGTGGAGGGAAAAAAACAATGCAAGGAAAAACCATTGTTCCTGGGGACTGGCGCTTCCCGAGCAGTGTCCATCACCTGGCTGGCTGAATCCGCCTGACGAGATGGCTGGGAATGCCTGGGGAGGAAACGCGCGCGGCTGGAACTGCAGCTTCCTTGCCTGGAGGCTGGGAAGGGGATCCACGGATGGAGAGGCTGCTGCTGGGTGAGACGCAGTGTCCTACTCTTCAAAGGACCTTCTCCTCCTGAGGGCAACGCTCTCATTCTCCTCAACAGAGCCACTCACCCTTGATTGAACAGCTTTTATCTATGGGTCCTAGGAGTGTGCTGCACGGCTCTTTGTCTGTCAGTGACTTAGCGACTGGCCATGGGCAGTGGGTATCAGAGCCGTAAGAAGGAAATTTTGCGCCCGAGGCAAAGGGCGACTCCAGGCTCTTCAGCAGCGGCAATTCGGCGGCGGGTCCTTCCTTCAGACAGGGACTCAGAAACCCGCCGCTGAATTAGCGGCAGCAGAGCTGCGCCCCTCCGCGTTCCACGCCCGAGGCAAGTGCCTCCCTCGCCTCACCCTTGTTACAGCACTGGCGGGTATCATAGGCCAGGGGACGCTAAGCCTCCCCAAACAGCCAGGCGGGGCCCCTCTCACGCTCTGCCCCAAGGCTCCGCCCTCACTCAGCCTCTCCCCCAAAGCTGGGGCTAAGGCAGGCAGGCTGGGACTCGGGGCGGCTGGGACGGACAGGCCGGTGGCCCAGGACTCGGGGCGGCTGGGATGGACTGGCTGGGGTGGGCAGGTGGATGGCCGAGGACTTGGGGTGGCTGAGGCTGGTGGGCAGGCCGGTGGTACCAATTTCAAAACCTCTTTTCCAAAATGGCACATTTGGCAAAACCAACCCCTCCCTACGAAAAGGTTCAGTTTCGACAAATCGGCATTTTCCAATGAAAAACATTCGCTCACTAAATTCCCAACTGGCCCTACCCAGTCTAACCTGGACAGCCGACAGCCAGCCGCTGGCCAAGAGGTAGCCGGCTCTCCGAGGGGTGTGGACAAGGGGACGCGTTCCTTCCACTGAAGCAGAAGTACCGTGAGACTTCACAGAGGAGTTTGGAGGAGAGGTTGGAATGAGCAAAGGGACATTATCTGATAAACCAGGAGGAAGAGGCTGTTGCAGGAACCTTCATTAAGGCGACAGCACTAATTGGGATCCTAGTCCCTTTCCAGAAGAAAGAGAGTACAGGCAGCCTATGTAACAATATGAGCTTGTGTTTCCAGAATGTCTTTCATTCCATGCTGTACAAACTGCAGGCAATATATAGGCCTGGCTTCAGCCACACATGAAATGCAGCTGCCTCTGGGGTGGAGCGCACTACTGCAGTGGTGGAGAGGCTGTTTCATTTTACCGCTCTGCACTGGGTGCCAGAGAACTGGGTCTCATGCACCTGGCTTGCACTGGGGCGGGGAGGTTGCCCTGACATCCACAGACCTTCCCTTGCCCTGCAGGATTTGGAAAGGTGTTGTCAGAGAGAATGGAATGTGAGATTTGCCCCCCTCTCCTCCTCCCGGGAGCCGCTCCCTTTGCTGCCAATCGGCCCACCTTTGATCAGCCTCCCTCGAATTTCAAGGCAGGCTAATTGAAAACACAGAAGCTTTTCTCCCTCACTGCTCCTGTGTTTACATTCCTCAAAATCTCCTCCAAATATCAGAACAGCCCCTCACGTTCTGCCCTGCGCAGGAATGCAGAGAGCTACCCAGAAGGGCCAGGGAGGCATTGTACATTGCAGGAACGAGACATCAGCCAACCCGGCATGGAGCAAAGGGGGCAGGCCTCTAAAGAGGATCCTCTACACTAGCGAAAACCACTGCATCAAGGGGTCGCATTAAACCTGGAAGTCTCCCAAATGCATAGTCCAACCAAACCATGTCTCAAGCCAGGAAGCAGCGTGTTTTCCCAAGCTCTGACACAACCGGGTCGTAGGACTCTCCTGTGATACTGTGATTCTCCTGGCATGCTGTTTTCTAGGGTAGGCAGCACATGAGGGCTTGCATACAAAGACAATTCTCTTCACATTTAGATGGGTAGATATAACCCATAACTAAAATCCCATCCAGCTTCCTTGCATTCCAGTTAGCCAGATAGATGAATAAACGGGAATCTCCCCCCCGACCCCTTTCTGCATGATTGGTTCAGCCAGGAAGGACGGTGAAATGGTCAGAGCATGAGCCTAGTGCTTGGAAGACCCCGATTCAATCCTCTGCCCCTGTGTGATGTCTCTCTGTTCCTCAGTATCCCAGCCCTGCACTGCCTCACAAGGATAAACACATTAAACATTGTGAGATGCTATATTAACGGGGGAAGCATAAATACCTGGAAAGAGGCCATGATCCAGTTTGTGTCTCTTAGAGTTTGGGCTCGTGTCTGATATAAGCAGCACATTGGAGATAAATAAGAGCTCAGCAAACAGGAGAATGTGATGCCTGTAGAGGCTGGGGCTCTCGCATGGGATGTTAGAGACCCTGGTACAATCCCTGCTTATATTGGAATTGGAAAAGATTCAGAAAAGAGCAACAAAAATGATGAGGGTTATAGAATGGCTTCCATATGAGGAGAGATTAATAAGACTGAGAATTTTCAGATTGGAAAAGAGGTGACTAAGGGAGGATATGATAGAGGTCTACAAAATCGTGAGTGGTGTGGAGAAAGTAAATAAGGAAGTGTGACTTACCCTTTCACACAACACAAGAACAAGGAGTCACCCAATGAAATTAATAGGCAGCTGGTTTAAAACAGTCACAAGAAAGTGTTTTTTCACAATGCACTGTAGACCTGTGGAACTCCTTGCCAGAGGGTGTTGAGAAGGTCAATACTATAACGGGGTTCAAAAGGGAGCTAGATAGATTCATGGAAGATAGGCCCAGCAAGGGCTATTAGCCAGGAGGGGCAGGGATAGTGTCCCTAGCCTCTCTTTGCCAGAAGCTGGGATGGGCGACAGGGGATGGATCACTTGATGATTCCCTGTTCTGTTTGTTCCCTTTGGGGCACCTGCCATTGGCCACTGTCAGAGGACAGGATACTGGGCTTGATGGACCTTTGGTCTGACCCAGTCTAGTCATTCTTATGTCCATATTCACCACTCTTTTGCAGTTGCTTTCCATAAGCACTCCAGGGCCCAGATGCTGCTAGTGTGATCTCCCATTAAAAGACCTTTTTTAGCTCAAATACCCACCAGTTCCTATGGGGGAAATGTTGCATAGGAAGAAAACCAGAGTTCTAGGGTCTACGGAAAGTACTCTACAATTTCTAAACAAATATTAAAAGATCTTTTCTTTAGGTTCTGTGATTGCTTGGGTTTTGAAACAATCCTACCACCGAATATCAGCTCTATAGGACCTTTGTCTACGGGACAGCACATCTGAGGCGCTCAGGTACCTCAGCAATGGACACCTTGAGAACATGCTTGACCACACTGGCAGGTAGCACTGTACTGGTCAGTTACATAATTCAGCCAATCAGGGCACAGAAAAAATAGCATGTGATTTACGGCACTGGCCAACCCCGAGTGAATTGCAGACCTTGGCCAGGGTCGGTTGACGAATGATCTGTCGAGCAAGAATTACTCACAGGGGAAGTTTGCGCATAGTTGCAAATGAACCTGAGACACTCGCGATGCAGATGTGGACAAGTCACAAAGAGCAAGAAGAGCGAAATTCACTGAAATTGTTACAAACTCTTTATTGCCCTGTTCTGCTGATTTCCAGGGGGAGGATCAACCTCCTGGAGTAGGAGGGTTTGCAAACCTACCAACTAGTTCAGGATTCTGCCCAATACACCAGCCTGACTACCCCTGTCATTTACAGCCAGCTTTCTGCAATACATTGAAAACAGTGTTAAAATTACAGGCTTTCACTCCAAGTTATACAGGATTTCCTGGTCCTGTTTGCACGCTACACGGCTTTGAAGAGAAGTTTGTGCTCTGCGTTGTCAGCAGCCAGTCTGCAGAGAGCCAGCCTAGAGCAAGGCTGGAGGAGTTGTGCTGCGCTGCCTTATGGAGAAGCCTGCTTTGTCTCTCTCTGTTTTCAGTTCTGGGGTGTTAAGGTTCTGGATTCTAAGAAATGAAGTTGGGTTACATTGCAATCTTCCAGCAAGAAGCTTTATGGTTTTATATCTCTTCTCTGTGTGCACTGTGAACATAAGAGCTTCATTCAAGAGTGCTGTATACTAAGGATCTGAGCAGCACCAGAGGCAAGGCTGCTAGCAAGCGAATGCACTGGATACACGTTTCTGTGTACCCGGTATACAGCATTTTCCCAGTGTGACACGCCCCCCCAGTAGGGGTACAAAGGTGTGGGCATTAAGGCACGTAGGGCTTTAACAAGATGGTAGGGGTGCAAGGGAGAGGGGGTAGATGTGGTTTCACTTTCCCAAAGTGGGGCTCAGCTTTCCAAAATGTAGGAACCACATAATTACTGTTATGCTCACATGGAGGGACCCTGACATGCTGGACACTGCCCAGACACACAGCGACAGACAGTCCCTGTCCAGCTGAGATCAGGGCCCCCTTGTACCGGGCGCTGCCCAGACACACCGCAAGAGACAGGCCCTGCCCAGCTGAGATCAGGGCCCCCTTGTACCGGGCGCTGCCCAGACACACAGCGGGAGACAGGCCCTGTCCAGCTGAGATCAGGGCCCCCTTGTTCCAGGCGCTGCCCAGACACACCACAAGAGACAGGCCCTGCCCAGCTGAGATCAGGGCCCCCTTGTACCGGGCGCTGCCCAGAACTGCATAGAGACAGGCCCTGCCCAGCTGAGATCAGGGCCCCCTTGTTCTGGGCGCTGCAGACACACCGCAAGAGATAGGCCCTGCCCAGCTGAGATCGGGCCCCTGTACCGGCGCTGCCAGAGACACAGCGCAAGACAGTCCCTATCCAGCTAAGGTCAGGGCCCGTTGTGCCGTGTCACGGAGTCCCCGGGCGATGCTCTGGAACTGCTCCCCACTAAGCAGGCAGGACTTTGGGAGCCTCTTCTCCCTTGGAGCAGACTTGTTCGGGCAAGAAGCTCACACGTCTTCTACCTCCTGGGTCTCTCCTTGGAGCATTCAGCATCCTCTGCCCTCCGTGGGCTTCCCACAGCGAGCCCACCAGGTGGGGTCCTGGGAAGCCACAGGGTTCTGCACCCCCACTTTGCAGTCAGACGTGACTCTTAGCCAGCAAAACAGAGTTTATTCGATGACAGAACAGGGTCTAAACAAGAGCTGTGATACAGCGAACCGGACCCCTCGGCTGGGTCCATTCTGGGGGGCAGTGAGCAGACCCCTAGGTCTGCACTTCACTCTCATCCCAGGCAGCTCCAGACTAACCCCCTCCAGCCCCTCCTCTCTGCTCAGCCCCTTTCCCGGGCCAGGAGGTCACCTGATCCCTTTGTCTCCAACACCTTCAGCTGGCACCTTTGCAGGGGGGGCCCAGGCCATCAGTTGCTAGGAGACGAGTGCCAGGCATTTAGGTGCACTGGCCCTTTGTTCTGCAGCAATCACACCCCCTTATCCCACCCTAGATACTTAGAACTGCCTAGGGGACACTGAGGCACCAACACAGTATTCAGAGCAAACATTAAGAACAATCCCAGTTCACCACGCCAGGCGCTGATGCCAGACACAGCAAGAGACTAGGTCCCCTTGTCCGCGCCATGCTGATCATCTAGGCCCTTGCTGTGTGCAGGCGCTGATCCACGACACGCGAGAGAGAGACAGGCCCTGCCCAGCTGAGATCAGGGCCCCCTTGTTCCGGGCACTGCCCAGACACACCGCAAGAGACAGGCCCTGCCCAGCTGAGATCAGGGCCCCCTTGTACCGGGCGGTGCCCAGACACACAGCGGGAGACAGGCCCTGTCCAGCTGAGATCAGGGCCCCCTTGTTCCGGGCGCTGCCCAGACACACCACAAGAGACAGGCCCTATCCAGCTGAGGTCAGGGTCCCGTTGCGCCAGGCGCTGCCCAGACACAGCAAGAGACAGGCCCTGCCCCAGCTGACATCAGGGCCCTGTTGTGCCAGGCGCTGCCCAGACACAGCGAGAGACAGGCTCTGCCCAGCTGAGATCAGGGCCCCCTTGTACCGGGCACTGCCCAGACACACAGCGCGAGACAGGCCCTGCCCAGCTGAGATCAGGGCCCTGTTGTGCCAGGCGCTGCACAGACACACAGCAAGAGGCAGACCCCGCCCCAAAGATCTTACAATCCAAATAAACCAGACAATAGGTGAGAGGGAAAACTGAGGCACACAGAGGGGAGGGGACCTCCCACAGCAAGTCAACAGCAGAGTCAGAAATCAAACCCAGCTCTCGAGTCTCAGTTCAGTGCTTCATCCACTAGACCACACAGCCTCTGGGGCTGTCCTCGATACCGGCTCTATCTTTTCATTTGAATTTTTTTCACTCTCCGCCATTGGGTTTTTCCACCCAACCCCCTCTGATTTTCACAGACCCAACACGATGACATCAGAGTCAAGTCTTCTTAGCGAGGCATAAAAGAATTTGCCGGTTCGATCCCCTTTCACGGCTGAACGCGCCTGCTCGCCCGAGTGTCTCTTGAAAGGGATAGTCTCATTCAGGCCGAAGTGCAAGACGCCCAAAACTTTCAGACCAGGATTGTCATAACTATAGGTTTGTACCGCACCTGGCACAGAAGCTGGGCTCTATCACCGACAGAAGTCGGTCTGATAAACGATATCACCTCCCCCACCTCGGCTCTCTGGTGTAACCCCTGGCACCAGACCCTCTGAAATCGGTTTAAATCAGTTTAGCTCAATTGAGGATTAAGGGTTTAAAGCATTTCCCTGTAGCAATGCAAAGCGGCACACACCAGCAGGAGAGCTCCTTAGACTAACTAGAGAGGGACCCAGAGGGACCAGGAACCACAGGCCAGGCTGGGGTACGTCGACACCGCAGCTGGAGGTGACACACCCATGCTAGCTTGGCTGGCGTTAGCCACTAAAAAGAACAGCAGAGGCGAGGCGAGGCGAGGCGAGGTGGGCCGGGTAGCGGGATGAGCTAGTGGTCCATGGGCTAGCTGAAGGCACATCCAGGGTCTCAGACGGGATCGCGCTCAGGTGGCTAGCTTGTGCCAACGCTGCTATTTTTAGCGCGCTGGCTGGATCGAAGCTAGCTCCAGTGTGTCTACGCGAGCACCAGCACATGGGGGCTCTGGACCCCAATAAACAATCAGACAGAAAATGAAACTAGCTGGCTCAAGGTTGCCATCCCAGCCCCAGGAAATGCCAAGGACCAGCAAACAGCCTCAGCTGGTGCCCTCCAACTCCTCCAGCCTTAATCATCCCAGGCGCTACCGGGGCTGCAGCAGATATTTATCTCCATATCCTTCCCCCACCAACCACCCACCCCCCGAGCTGCACCTCAGGAAGGGAGCGCGGCCTCTTCCAGTTCGAGCCAGGCCCAGGACTGAAATCTGGCCCGCAGCCCAGCGCCGAGGCGGCCTGCATGGCGGAGGATTGTTTAGGCCCATCTCTGACGCATATCCCTTCCTTTTCCACAGGCTCCCATAAACATTCCTGGCCGTCTGATCCCAGGCCCTGGGCAGGGCTGTGCTCGGGGAGTTGACGCTAACCCAGCATGTTTCTCCAGAACATCGCCTCTCGTGGGGCTCAACTGTACCCCGGAGCGAAGGGCGAGGGTAGGTGCACCACCCTCAGCAGACCTGGCAGGCAGTGCCGCTCGGAGAAGCATGATCTTTTTCACAGCTTTGCTATCCTGCAGGGACTGAGGGTAGGGGACAGAGTAAATTGTGATGCTCTGGATGGGGTGCAGCAAACCCCACGTCCAGCCAGCTGGTGCAAAGAGGGGCGGAGCCATGGTTCTCCCTAGTCTCCGCCTGTTTGCTCCTAGGGTGGGGCAGGTCACCTGGCTGCCACCCATCCCTCCCCAGAGCAGCATTCCTGATGAACCTCAAGCTCGGGCGATTGCTTCATCATCCTATTCCCCTCTATGACCACATCAGCATAGGCCTGGTGCAGGCCATGCATGGGAGATTCCTCTTCTGCTCCCTCCACACCCTTTGGCATCCATGGGGCACAGGGAATGGGCTCCCCCCAGGAAATACCTGTCCTTGCTGCCAGAGGACATAACCCCAGTCTGCAGCCATGGTGCAGCATTGCTGGCTTTGGTGACTGGACCACAAACCAAGCTGCTGGAAGCTCGACGCTGCAGAGAAATCTCAGCATCTGTGCTGTGCGGGGGAGAGGAGAGTTTAAAAGGGCGAGAGCAGCGCAGACCCCCGCGTCTCTTGCGGATTAGAAAATCGCATGGTTTTTAAGGCTGTCTCACGATTTGGAGGGCTGGGGCGAAAGGGGTTTTGCTGCATGGCACTCGCCATGCTGCATGCAGTCTGCACTGCACACCCTGCCTCCGGAGCACCACACAGCACGCTCCCCTGCAGAGCTCCACGGAGGAGTAACATAAAGCTGTTGATTGTCGGTTCCCAGCTATCAGCGATGGAAAATGCCCCTGCGACCGGCCGCCCCCTCTCCAGCCCTCCAGAGCCTTCCCTGCTGTAGGCTTAATAAATAAGCCTAGCCACAGCCCTTCACTAAGGGGGACCATGCACAGCTACTCAGGCATCAGCCGACACTCTGCTCAGCATTATTCCATGGCAATTCATTTCACTCCCTCGACACCCCCTCTCTCCCACCAAAAATAGTTCCTTTGCCAGGCCGGGGGCTGCCCCCCAGGAGAGCCCGTAGACAGTTATCAGGCCCCTGCCCCACCTCCGCTGGATTGCTTAGCCCACACAGACGTAAGAACAGCAGTTAGTCACCTGCCTTTCTGGAAGATCCACTTTAGCCAGCACCAGTTTTGGGGCTCAGAACAGGGGTAACTGGATGCAATTCTCTGGCCTGGGTAGACCAGATGATCTAATGGTCCCTTATGACCTTAAATTCTAGGAGCAGGATGCCCTGACATAACTGCAATCCCACCTGCTCCTGTTTATCTGACACCCTGCAGTCCTGGCCTGGGGATCGCTGCGCTATCATCCGACCCGCCGAATTAGCTGCATCCCTTCCTCGTCCCCCAGAATGAGATGCATGAGACGCATGCCCCCACAGCACGTCCCTCATGCTGGAGGACAGGGAAGGGATGCGGATAACACAGCAGAGACCCCAAGGCCAGGACTGCGAGGAGGAGGAGGAGCCCTCTCCTTTATCCGAACACGATCGCACCCCCCCTGCTATTTGGAGAATGGTGTTCCCAGGCCGGCTGCCCCAGCACTGCACAGAAAGCCCATCACACATTGTGCATGCGGCCTAACACTACATTGCTGCATTTGAGGGCTAATGTTCTGCAGATCACGTCGCAAGCTCCTGTCCAGCCCCGTGTTTGGCTCTCTTTCTGCAGGCCTGCCGTGTCGGCACCGCCTTTCTATTAAACACACCTACCACTGGGGTGCTGCCTGCCTTGGCTCTGAGCTGCCATCGCTCCCAGCCTAGGGTGATTATTACAGAGAACGGGATCCAGAAAGGATCTGACGTTTCTAGGGAGCACTGGAATCTCCCCTGTTCCATTCACGGGGATTCCAATGCCGAGGGAGACAGAAACTTTCCTGCCAACCACTCACTGCCGGGTCCTGATTTGCAGCACAGCCAAGCAGGCCTGGCTCCAGCTGAAAAGTCTCCTGCATCCTGCTTCCTCCAGGCCGAGCATGACAATGGTGCATAAAGCTGGGTCTAAGCCTGGCCCCAGCGGAGAGTACGTCCATCTAGGTAGCATCAGGGCCAGCTGCAGTGTTTTTGCCACCCCAAGCACAAAAGAAAACAAAAGAAACCCCACAATCGGCAGCACTTTGGCGGCAGCTGTAACCACCGCTGCTTCATTCTTTGGCAGCAATTCGGCGGCAGGTCCTTCCCTCCGAAAGGGACTGAGGGATCTGCCGCCAAAGAGCCGGATATGCCGCCCCTCTCCGTTGGCCGCCCCAAGCATCTGTTTGCTGCACTGGTGCCTGGAGCCGGCCCTGCATAGCACTGGCCTGCGAGATATCGCACCCAATCAGCTGGGGGTCTCCCGACACGGACAGCAGTCAACATGGACTGCATGGCCACCCAAGATCTTCTCGAGGCTGACCCCCTGTGTTACGCCGGGCAGAGAGCTTGGAGATGCAGCCTCCAACTTGGGCACAACATGGTGCTTAGGTGGGGATGTCCAGAGCCATCGCACCAGGGTGCAGGCAGCAGAGTGGCGAGACGCGGCTGCACTGGGCCAGAAGGGAGCTGGGGATGGAAAGAGGATCTGAGACAGACAGGGCCGGCTTTAGGAAGTGCGGGGCCCAATTTGAACATTTTCGGTGGGGCCCTGGCAGGGATGACAAAAAAAAAAGTGGAAAAAAAAGCCTCTCATTTCTTTCATGTATTATTTACTTTCCATAACTATATGAATAATAAAATTATATATTATATACATTGCATCATATATGCTGTTGATTGGCTATTAATGACCGCCGTTTCACATGTGTGGGTCCCCACCACTCCCTGAGGGTGTGCACATGTGTGAGTCCCAGCTGCTCCCTGCCCCCCTCATTGAAGCAGGTGTGCAGGGTTACTGCCCTGGGAACTGCAGGGCAGCAGTGGACATGGGGCTGGCTGGAGGCAGGGCAGGGGCTGACTGGAGGTAGGGTCTGGCTGCAGGCAGGGCAAGGGATGTGGGGCTGGTTGGAGACAAGGGGTGTGGGGCGGGCTGGCTTCAGGCAGGGCCACAGGGGGGTGCAGCAGGGGTTTGCAGGGCTGGAGACAGAGGATTGCGGGACTGGCTGGCTTCAGGCAGTGGGGTGCAGCAGGGGTTGACTAGAGACAGGGCAGGAGGTGCGGGCTGGGCAGGGTGTGCAGGGCTGGTGCGGGCAGCAGTGTGTGTGGGGCTGGCTGGCTTTGGGTAGGGCTGCAGGGGTGTGTGGCAGGGGTTGGCTGGAGACAGGACAGGGGGTTTGGCAGGGGCTGGCTGTGGGCAGGGGCTGCAGAGCTGGCTGCAGGCAGGGAGGGCCAGACTGGTGTGGGCAGGTCAGGGGGTGCAGCAGAGGCAGCTGGAACCCAAGCCCTTTAAGTAGCCCCCAAACCCCCTTCTACCCCGAGGACCTTTTAAATAGCTGCGGGAGCGCTGGGGAATGCATGGGGGAGGCGGGGCTCCGGCGGCTATTTGAAGGACTGGGGTGGTAGAGGCAGCTGGAGCCCCAGGCCCTTTAAATAGCCCCCTCCACCCCCAGCCCTTCACTGCCCCAGGGCTCAGGGGGCTATTTAAAGGGCCCAGAGCTCCAGCCGGGGTCACGGAGCTTGCCGCACTCTGGCCGGAGCTCCAGATGGGAGAGCGGGGCTTGCCGTGCTCCAGCCGGAGCCGCCGGCCTTGCCGCACTCTGGCTGGAGCGCGGCAAGCCCCGCAACTCCGCTCTCCCAGCTGGAGCTCCGGCCGGAGCACGGCAAACCCCGCCGCCCCACTCTCCCGGCTGGAGCTCCGGCCGGAGCACGGCAAAGCCCCGCCGCCCCGCTCTCCTGGCCGAAGCGCGGCAAAGCCCCACTGCCCCGCTCTCCCGGCTGGAGCCCCGGCCAGAGTGCAGCAAGCCCCGCCGCCCTGGCTGGAGCTCTAGCTGGGAGAGTGAGGCCACGCCACGCTCCCGCCAGCACTTCACTTAAAGGAGAGGGACTATGGAGGGGACCGGGGTAAGTTTAAAAAAAAAAAATTTAAAAAGGTGCCTAAGGCACAGGGTCCTCTTAGGCACGGGGCCCGATTCCTCGGAATCGGCCGAATCGGCCTAAAGCCGGCCCTGGAGACAGATCCGGAGACATCAGGGGGTGGCCACGCCAGTGGGAGCTCTCCCGAAGGAGCTCACCCGCCCTCACAAACCAAACCCAGCGCTGCAAGCAGGCTTTGTCTGTTCTATTTTTAAACTCAAATCTCCGGGGCTTGCCCCAGGGAGCAGTAAGTAGGAACAGACTCTGCCCCCACCCTCCCGCTGAAGGTCTCTCCAGAGCCAGACACAGCCAAGAAAGTTTAATCACCGAACCGGCAGCCAGGCGCTTCATGCCTGTTCTCAACGAGGCCTCAGAGATCAATTATAATGAAATAATCCGAGTGGCTGGAAGCAGCGGGGTTCAGGCCCGGGGGCTCTGGGGGGGCACTTGCTTTGCTGCTAAACATACAAAACACGCCCAGGTTGAAATGCACGCAGGCTTGGTTCATGCCCAGCATTCTGACCTCGCTGCTAAGTGCCCCGGGCATGGTGCCCAGAGGATGAGAGAGCCCAGCACGGAAAGGGTTAAGCTGAAATGCACAGCAAGGCCTGCTGATGTTACAGGTGGAAGGGAGCAGCTGGAGATCCCTGAGCATCAGCTGCATGGGCAGCCTGCGATGGGAGAGGCTGCACCTAGGCACCCGCGCCAGGCTGGGCTTTGCAAGGGAAGGGAAGGGGATTAGGGTCTGGCTTCCTTTGGCAGCGCGAAATAAACAAAAACTCAACCACTGTCAAAGTGGCTGAAAACATCCCCAGATGTTTTCCGTGCTGGCCTCCTGCCCCAGCCCTGCCTGCTTCCCACGAGGGGAAGGTCAAGCAGCGAGGGAGACACAGACCCACACAGAGGAAGTCAGTCCTCCCTGCTGCTAACCCTGGGACCCAGAAGGACAGAGGGCTGAGAAATCCCAAGAGGAACAGAAAGAGAATGTACGGCTGGAGGGGGGAAGCATAGTCACCCCGCCGGCCTCCCGTTTGCACCCAGCCTGCAGCTCAGGGGTTGGCTTTTACCCGCCCGGATAAGGCCCCCGCGTCGGTATGTTTCTCTTTGCACCGAGGAACATGCTGACCCCAAGGTGCAGCTGCAGGGGTTATTCCCAGGGCAGGTGGACATACCTGCACAAGCTGTGACCACGTTAGCAGGCTAGTAACAGCTGCCCCATGGCAGCCCGGACCCTGGGAGCGGCTGGCCACCCAAGGATTCACCTAGGTTCTCAGACGGGATCGGCCGGGGGCAGCTGGGCCAGCCTGCTGCCGTGGCTACACTGCTATTTTGAGAGCACGACCTCAAGCAAAGCTAGTGCCCGTAGCTGGAAACAGCACTGCCCCGCGTAAGCAACAGCTGAGGCTGGCACGAAGTCTCCCGGACCAGTCCCCAGCTGGTGGCAGGTCAATGGAGTGACGCTAGGTCCTTCTCTGGCACCTGGCACCATCGCAGCAGACCTGGTTACACAAACACCCGGCCCCGCCCCACAGCTGCCTGTAGGCGGGTCGACTCGCAGCACTGGAGAGCGTACTTCCAAGCACCAGCAACGGCAGCCATGAGAACCAACTCTTCTTAGCCTGTGCTGGCCTCTCCCCCGGAGGAGCAGCCTCCCCAGATGGATGCAGCCCCTCGGCTGCACCAGGATACAGCCGCTTCCTAAGACAACACTATGGTCCATACAGATCTGTCGACAAACCACCAAGATTCCTGTGCATTGCTGGCTGGAGCAAGCCAAAGTGCTAAGTATTATAATTAGTAAGGGTAGGAGCTACTTACAGCGAGAGGCAGTGTGGCCCAGTGGGTAGGCCACTTGACTATAACTCAGGAGACCCAGGTTCTGTTCCCACCTGCTGGGTGACTTCACCTTTCCATGCCTCAGTTTCCTGCCCCCCCCTTTCTCCATCTGTCTTGTAAGCTCTTTGGTGCAGGGACTCAGGAGCCTAAACCCCACCAACTGTCAATGGGTGTTTGGCTCCTAAGTGCCTCAATCTCTTTGGAAAAGGATCATCAGGTGTTGCAGCACTGGCCATGGCGACCCCTAAATACCTTTACAAATCTGAGCCTTTGGATGCAGTCGGCACCGGCCCTGCAGGGCCCTATTCTCAGTGGGAGCCTCTGGGACAATACCGCACTGCAAAGAACGAATGCTCAAGCTCTCATTGACCCCTGAATCCCACGAGTTCAGCTGATGGTGGAGGAGGTTGACAATCCCGCAGCTGCACACAGCCCTCAACAACATGCAGAATAAGCTGGGGGGGCAGATTTTGCCAAAGGGATTCAGATGCCTACAGTCCAGCGTGACCTCTAGTGATTTCAATGGGACATCAGTGCTGGTCTGTCTCTTTCAGCACCTACATTCCTTGGAAACACTTGGGCCAGGGTCTGACGCCTGGGGAGCGACTGGCGCCCACAAGAAGGCCTGAGTGCCGGGGAACAGCCTGGCAGTGGCGAGGAGGCCGGCAGAGGATGGATCCAGGGAAGGGCTGGGCCCTCCAAAGGGATTGGAACAGGGTGCTCAGCGGGGTTGCCTCAGTAGTGAGAGATGAGAGGGGGGTACCAACCTTGCGGGGACAGCGGAAGACGGCCGACGGGCCGGAGGAGTAGGGATGTGGGAACCATCTCCGACAGGGACGGGCTTGCAAACAAAGTTTGCTTCTAACTCATGCCAATCCTTGCCGTGCTGGTGGCTCCAGCAGGCAGCCGCACGAGGCTGGAGGGGGCACTGCTTCTGAGGGCAGATCCTCAGAGATGGTCAGAGCCAACCCACCAGTTTCTCCAATCAGATCCCCCCTGCAGCACGGCCGTGATCCCACTCTGCAGCCTCCTGCGGAGGCCTTGCAGGACCAGCTAGTCCCCATCTCTCTCCACTCCTCGGGATTGGTGTGAAACCAGGGCTTTCTGCTCCACGAGAGCCCAGCTGCAGTTCCAACCCGTGCCCCAGGAGGCCGCCGAGTCACCCGGTTGCCTTGAGGACAGTCAATGTTCTCACAAAAACACCCACTGATAATTTCAGGCGGGGAAATAAACAAGGGAAGCAGAGGCACTTTGGGGAGACAGACCCCCCCGTTTCTACACAACAGTGCTTGAGAGGTGGGGAGGGGCGTGAGACCACGAGAAAAGGGCGCATGACTTCTCCCGTGAGCAGTCCGCACCTTCCCTCGGGCCAGCACCTATGTCTGGAACGGCCCTTCTGGTCTGGTGCCCCATGCCACCTCCTTCTCCTCCCCTGCTCAGGACTCACCCCCTTTGTCCAGCACAGACCCCCCATCGCATCCCAGTACCGTCCACTCCCCCCACCTCCTTACGCTGGCCCCTCAGGCTTCCTCTGGCAAGAAGCAAGCCAATCCCTCAGGTGGACCCAAGAGCCAATGAATGCCAATGGACAAGCGATGCAGAGGGGATACAGGAGTCCAGTTCCACTAGGGAACATCAGCGACGTGTCAAAGGACAACCAGTGGCACACGGATCCTCAGTATTGCTGTGAAATAGACGTACCAGCACGGCGTACTCTGAAAATACAGCCGTAAGGGCTGTATCAAGGTGCTCGGCCAGGTCTACACTAGAAAATTAGGTCAGTATAATTCAAGGGTGAATTCTTCCATCAACCAGGCTGCTGCTTCTTGGGGAGCTGGACTGCCTATGCCAACGGGAGAATCTCTCTCCTAGATGTAGGGGGCCTCTACACTGAGGCGCTACAGCGGCTAGCGGATTAAATGAGACAAGTCACCAGCAAAGGTGAAACATCGGCTTTCTGCCAGACAAGAGCTGCTTAGTCCTCTGTCTCTTGATGTGCAAACTAAGTATTGGCTCTGCCACAATGGCCCCCCACCCCCCCGCCGTCTGAACTGAATGCAAAGGACAGGTGGTGTGGAATTCAGAACGCGGCTCACAAGGAGCAGGGTGGTAAGGAGGACCCCCTGCGAAGGAACACATTAAAAGGTTTCCTCCTCACCCTTTTTGCATCATGTCGAAAAACAATCAAGAGACCTTAAGGGCAGCTGAACTTCCCCAGGCAGGAGGCTACCCAGCTAGTTCAGTTTAAGCTCGACAAAGCGTGCTATGATATCGTTTTATACGTAACCACTGGCTTCCTGTATCCTTGCTCACGGAATCTCTGTGCTTTGTTTTCTCGTGGCTGGAATCATTTCACGCTATGCAAGTCTTGTTTTCACTGTGAACAGATCTCAGTGCCGCGGGGCTAAGCAAAGTGCTGGCCCTCCGTTGACTCTTACAGGCCAGGGTGGACCGGTCCTTTGGGGACAGCAGGCCTGGTACTTCTGGGAGCGTTCAGTGATCAGGGGCTGGACGCTGCAAGGAACGCCCCACGCATGCAGGACTGGTGCATGCCTGTCGCACTTCCTGCACAGACAGCGTGAGCCCTGCGGAGCCTGGCAGGCAGCGCTTGTGCTGCGAGAGATGCCTGCAGTAGGGAGAAGGGGATGTTGCCATGTCGTAGGAGACCCGAGGTCCACCTAGTCGGGCAGCCAGACTCCAAAAGGGGCCAGGGCTTTTGCAGAAGGTACAACCCACCCCGCTGCACAGCACCACTCTGGGGGTGGGGGGAAAGGGCATCCAGACCCAGCTGGAGTTATTAAGGGGGGTGTATAGCCCTGGCCCAGGGTTGGATGTGGTGAAGCATGGACCACAGGGTAAGGAGAGACATCATGGGTCGCCCAGAGTGATCCCCCTGCAATTTACAGCACCCTTCCCACGAAGTCTCATCTTAACCCATTCCCGCATCTCACACAGCGATGGCTCCGCAGACGTCCCCCCAGCATGTCTAGTCCACTGTCCCATTGCCCTAACTGTCAAAGGGGATTTTTCTACCTAACGTCTATGTGATGCTACACTCCATATTCTTCACAGAAATATTGTTATGATATGAATATGATATGAAGATGGGTCATGCGATGATGTCACCTGGTACGGGGTATCACCTTGGACATAGGTGGTGGCACTGGACACAAAGGATTCTCCCCTTCTGTAAATCCCACTTAAAGCTGGGAAGTGAGTCAGTCAAGGCTCTTCTCCTCTGCCTGCCCACCCAAGAAGGAAGACAGCTGAAAACACCCGAAGAAACAAAGAAACTAAGCAGAGGAAAGGCCAGGGCTGAGAGAGGGCTCTAGCCTGTGAAGAGAAATCACTGGAACTCTGGGCTTCGGAAACTGCAACCTGCCTACACTGCATGTAGGCTGAGGAAATACTACACCTCTACCCGATCTAACGCTGTCCTCGGCAGCCAAAAAATCTTACCGCGTTATAGGTGAAACCGCGTTATACCAAACTTGCTTTGATCCGCCGGAGTGCGCAGCCCCTCCCCACCCCCACCCCGGAGCGCTGCTTTACTGCGTTATATCCGAATTCGTGTTATATCGGGGTAGAGGTGTATGTGTAACCTGGTTCTTTAGCGTGTGAAGCTTTGTTGACGTGTTTTGTTTTATTTGCTCAGCAATCTGCTTGGTTCTCTTTGCTGTCCCTTCTAATCACTTAGAATTTACCTTGTGTAGTTAACACAGTTATTTCTCGTTTATACCAAAACTCGGTTTGTTCAATTCATCACTGGGGCAAGGGGCAAAAAGCTGCACATATCTTCCTCCATGTTGGGGGAGGAGGGGGAATTTCATGAGCTTACACTAGATGGATTTCTATACAGCACAAGACAATATAATTTGGGGGTCACGCTCCAGAGGGGGTGTGCACAGGAGTGCTGGGCATTCCCCTAGCTGAGGCCTCCTCCAGAGAGCTGATTGCAGACTCTGGGTGATTCTACAGCTGGGTGTGTCCCTACGTATGTAGGCTGGAAGGGGGCTTGAGAGCCTGTCACAGCAGCACAGAGGGAGGGAAACTGAGGCTGGTGGACAGGCAGGCTCAATGGGACCCCAGTGGCACCCCAAAAGGGGGGTCCAACCCATCACAGTCTAGTCTAAACTTCTCCTTCACTGGCTTCGGGCAGTTGCTCCTCGTCCTACCATCTACCAAGGAGGCTGGAACAATTCCCTTCTAATCACACCCTGTCGCTGCAGAGGTAGCTATTGACTAGGATGCTCTATTCCCAGACAACCCAATCAAGCCTCAGAGGAGGCACTCGGGTTTCGATCTCTTGGTCTTGCGAGTGCTTGTGTCGGTCGTTGTGGCCCAGGAACTGACACAGCCCGTCCCAGTGCAGTAGCCAGCCCCAGGGGTATTTGACCACTGAGGTTGGCGATTTGTCTCTACTTCAGTCCCGCTCTTGTCTCCGGCCAGCTGCGAACCTTTGCCATCACCAGCCACAGCACAGCAGCTGGCAAACTGGATTCCTTTGGAGAAGCCCCGTAATCTGCCTCGAGCTTGTCTTGGCTTTTTTCTTTTAGCGGCAGATTTCTGACAGCCCCAGCTAATCTTCTGTTTATTGCACAAGTAACGCGCACACAGAGGACGGCATGTTTCCATCCAGGGGTTTTCCATGCCCAGAGAATTTCTCAGCTGTTTCCCCTTCTCCTCCCTCCAAACCACTGCCTGCCAGCACGGTCCTGGACAATCACTGGGCACTCAGAGCAGATGGGCCCCAACCAGGCAAGGAGCCCATCAATGTGATAGAGGGTTTTGCAATCGGCCTGCAGGCAAGGCGGACAGGAATGCTCCGGGGGGAACCACACGTCTGACTGGGGAGTGGGAAGAAAGGCGTGAGCACTATCCCGTTCCAAACACTCAGGGACGGAGTTTTATTTTTCGAGGGCTGCTGGTGCTGCAACGCGGCATCTGGCTTCCGGTGGGCGCCCTGCTTGCTTGCTCCCCACTCAGGATTTGTCTGAGACATAGGGTGGCCATCTGGTTTGGCCAAAGCCACAGGTGAGTCAGTGGCTCAGCTGGCGTCAGAGGCTGATGATTTCAGCTAGGACGCCACCCCCTCCAGCCTGGAGATTTAAACGTGGTGCTAGGAGCGTGCTGCTTTCCGGGAGTCACCCCGGAGGCTATATCATGACCAGGGATACAGATGGGTCTGTCAGGAACTCTCTGGGGGAACGCTGTCCCCTGGACCCCACCACACCCAGCAATTCAGGCTAGTCTACCTAGAAACCACCTTAGAGAACCGTGCTAGAGGTGCCCACAATGGCAGGGATATGATTAAATGAGAGACACCCAGAGAGCGCTGGCCAAGGCCCCACACACTGCAGAGGACGGCGAAAAAACCCAAGGGTCCCTGCCAAGCTGACCTGACCCCACATGTGGCAATCAGTTAGACCCTGAGCATGGGCACAAAACCAGCCAGCCAAGCAGCGTGCGGGAAGAATTCTCAGGGCCACACGGAGCCCTGGGCCTCTGCACCCAGGGTCCCATCTGCAGCCACTCAGGGGATGGAGTTCTGGGCCTCACACCCTCTGTATTTCAGATGCCCCAGGTCAGGATGCGCCGGTATTTTGCCCATTCCCCCTTCCCCTAGCACACCCGGCTCCTCCTGGGATCAGCAGTGTTTTTAGACCGTAATCACATCCGGGGAGCCTGATTCTCCACTGCCACTGCTCTGGCTGCTAGTGCTTTGCATGGCGTGGCAGGGGAGGGAATGGTGACACACAGTGCAAGGCAATGGAGCTTCCAGCCTCTCATGACACACTTGGGGACTCATCCAGCTACCACCAGCCAGGGGAGACTTTCCTTTGACATTAAAGGGAGCCAGATTGTGGCCCTAGGGCCCTCACCCTTTCCAAATGGTCCCAGGGGATCAGACCACACTACTAAGTAATAGAGCCTTTGCAGGATATTTATGACCTGCTCCCAAACAGCCACCCAGCCAGTAAATTGCACCCAGCTCTAATGCTCCGCACAGCGCTTGTTAACTGCGATCTTGGTCTGTCCTGTATCAACTGCTTTGGATGCTTCTCCCTCAGGAGCAGAGCGCGAGCCCTAGAACGTGGGAAGGGAAAATGATGCAGTAGAGCAAAGAAAGAAAACAGGTCTGGTTGCACCTGGCAGAACTAACAATGATCCAGGGCCTGGGGGAAAATCTCTGACAGGCAGGTAGGTTATAAGAGGAGCGATCGGGAGGTTCCGTTCTCCCTATCCCATAGCACAAGAACCAGGGAGATGCAGTGAATTTAGAAATTCAAACCCGGTCGAAGAAAACGTTTTCACATCACGTATGATTCTCCTGTGGAACTCACTGCCACAGGAAGTCACTGAGGCCAAGATTCAAAGAGAGACTGCACATCGACACAGAGCACAAGAATATCCAGCCTTGTCCTAACAATTGTGGAAGGACTATTAAACCTTTTGCTTCAGGGCTTGAGCCGATTTCTACCTCTCAGAGACCAGGATCAGACCTGACGCTGGGGCAGATTAGCTCCTATCTGCTCCTGGGGTTCTCACACCTCCCTCTGACCCAGCTAGTGCTGGTCACTGTCAGAGGCAGGACACTGGTCTGGACGGCCCTCAGGCTCTGAGCCAGTCTGGCAATGCCTGCGTCCCTGCCGTGTGCTCATCCCTGCATGCGTTGTGCTCCGGGATTCCCCCTGCCCTGCCCCCCATGCTCAGATCCAGGCTTCGGCATTGCAAGGGTTACTGCCTCCCTGGACAGCAACCACACACCTGCTCAGCAGGGACAGCCTGGATTATGTTTTCATTCAACTGTATATCAATGAGGGGTCCCTGTTCCACCTCCAAGCCTTCACCTGTCGCTTACCTGTGTTGTTTACACAGCAGCAGGCTCAGACAGCAAAGTCCCTGCCACGTCCAGTCTCAAACGTCACTGGCAAACAGAGCAAATAATCCCGACAGGCGGGGGGCGAAGGGGAGAGGAGACAGCAGAGAAAAGAGGGTGAGGGGGGCTCTACCTGCAAAGTGTCTATCACTGACAGTGCTGCATTCACCGGTGTCTCTCTGTCTGTTTCCAAATTTGGGGGGGTGGGTTCCCCCTTTGAAGACTGTCAAGTCGAAGAAAGGACAAAGGCAGGCCCAGATCCAAAGCCCACGGAAGCCAATGGAAAGGTCTGGAGGGGTCAGGCTCAGACTTCGGCGGCTGGCAGCTGAGCCCCAAGACACAGGTTTTCTCCACCTGGGTCACCAGGTTTTACTTAACAATCCCCCAGGTGTTGGGCCGCAATTCCAGCTGACTCCACCCACCAAGGTCTAGGGAGGGATATGAGGGCTGGGGGACCCCAGGGAAAGAGAAGGCAGGATTCAGTGGCTCTGGGCTGATGGATTAGCCAACTCTCTTCTGGCATCCTTGTCTCCCGGCCTGCCTGGAGCAGCAGTCAGGCTGGGGCCGGGCACCCCAGGGGTGGATGCCCTTGCGGGTGGATGGCGGATGGTAAATCCTGGGGCGGTTAGTCATGTATTGCGTGAGCTCTGTTTGGGAAAGGCAGCCCCCTGGCTCAGCACACGCGTCACTCTGCCAACAGCCCAGTGCCCCCACCCGCCGGGCGCAGGGGCGGGCCTGTTGTGCTAGGAGCTGGCCGTCCTGAGCCCGCAGGTTGCACCGGTAGATAGTCCCGCTACGCTGCAGCTCATCTGTGCACGCTCTGAAAGCGGGTACCCCGGGGCCTGATCATGCTGGGGAGGAGATAAGGCAGTAGAGCAAGACAGAAGGAGATGAAAGAGAGGCAGCGTGGGCCAATGGCTAGAGCACCGCATGGGGACTCAGGAGATCTCAAGTTCTGTTCGTACCTCTGCTGGGTCACTTTCTGTCTCTATTTCCCCTCCCACCCTTTGTCTGTTTGAACTGTGAGCCCAGGGACTGTCCCTCATTGGGTGTCTGGACTGCACCTTGCACAAGGGAGCCTGATCTCGGTTGGGTTCGCCAGGGCTGCCGTAATACAGACAAGTGAGAATTAACCAGAAGGAAACTGAGCAAAGGGAAGTTTAGGCAAAAAACCAGGAAGAACACATCCTTAAGGCTGCGATTTCTTCAGCCGGAGGCACACTCCCCTAAGGGCAGTGGTGGAGTGTAGGGAAGCTTTAGACCTAAGCTGGCGAACCCCCCTGTATCGGAGAGCAATGGACAAGGTGTGACCCAATGGGTCTTTGATCTTTCTGAGTCTCAGGAGAAGGGATCGCAGCCCATCCCCAGCTCCTGCATCAGGCTGCGCATCCAGCTACATCGAAAAGGTCAGGGGAAATCTGCTGGCTTCTGTGCTCACGTGCCGGGCGCTGTGTTTATGTATGAAGCGACTGGTTAAGATCACAGCATGTTGTGCTGTGCACTTTGTCCTTTCCCTCTCTCAGTATCTGCAGATATTTTCTGCAAAGGGTGAACAAACAGGAAAGGAGCAAGAATTCACCGCTCAGTTTGGTGTGGGCAAAAAGGATGGATTTCCCCAGATTCAGTCTAAGGCTAGAAGAGACCCCCATGCTCACCAGCTCGTCTGAACTCCTGCATAACCCAGGCCAGGGTACAGCCCCGAAATCATTCCTGGTGCAAATCGTGCAGAAAACCAGCCAGCCTTGATTAAAAAATGGCCAGTGATGGAGAATCCATCATGCCCCTTGGCAAACTGTTCCAATGATTTGTTAGCCTCACTATTAAAATTTTGCACCTTATTTCTAGTTTGAAGCTGTCTAGACTGAGGAGCCCTCTTCTCAGATTTCTGTTCCCAGGTAGGTACTTAGAGACTGATCGGTCACCCCTTAACCTGCTCTCTATTAAGAACAGATCAAACGGAGCCCTGTTGTGCCACTTGGGGAAGCCTTTCCTGATTCCAGCTGACAGTTCGGTCACTCCCCGGAGCAGAGAGACTGATAGCCACTAGCTAGTCTCACAGGAGCGACAGCCATGGGCCAGGACCCCATTGCGCTAGGGGCTGTACGAACAGACAGTCCCTGTCCCAACACATAGACTTCCACTGAGTGCCATCCTGTTCTCATGTTACACAGGAGCTCCTGGATGGTATCCTTTTATCAGATCTCCCCAGCTCCTTTCTATACTAGAAAGTCCCCGTCATTCTTAATGGCTCCTCCCCAGATCCCCACAACCCTGCCTCCCATCAGTCGCACTCCATCTGCAGGGTCCTGATCAGATGCTGCGATATCTAAAAACCACTGAGTAGCCTGGTGTGACGAACTGGGACTGTTCCTAATGTTTGCTCTGAATACTGTGTTGGTGCCTCAGTGTCCCCTAGGCAGTTCTTAAGTATCTGGCAGAGCAAAGGGCCAGTGCACCTAATGCCTGGCACTCTGTCTCCTAGCAACTGATGGCCTGGGCCCCTCCTCTGCAAAGGTGCCAACTGCAGGTGTTGGAGACAAAGGGATCAGGTGACCTCCTGGCCCGGGAAAGGAGCTGAGCAGAGAGGAGGGGCTGGAGGGGTTGGTTAGTCTGGAGCTACCTGGGGACAAGGAGTGAAGTGCAGACCTAGGGGTCTGGCTCACTGCCCCCCAGAATGGACCCGGCCGAGGGGTCTGGTTCGCTGTATCTACAAGCTCTGTTTTAGACCCTGTTCCTGTCATCGAATAAACCTCTGTTTTGCTGGCTGAGAGTCACGTCTGACTGCAAAGTGGGGGTGCAGAACCCTGTGGCTTCCCCAGGACCCCGCCTGGGTGGGCTCGCTGTGGGAAGCCCACGGAGGGGCAGAGGATGCTGAATGCTCCAAGGAGAGACCCAGGAGGTGAAGACGTGTGAGCTTCTTGCCCTGAACAAGTCTGCTCCAAGGGAGAGGAGGCTCCCCAAAGTCCTGACTGGCTTTGTGGGGAGCAGTTCCAGAGCATCGCCCGGGGACTCCGTGACAACTGGTGGCAGCGGAGGGAGATACTGCACCCCGTGGATGGCGCTTCCTGCAGTAAGTGACTGGGGAGCAGTAAAACAAAGGCGGGATAATGAGGACCAGGCGTGCTGAAGGCTAAGAGAGGGACGGTTTCAGGGGGCAGTTAACCTCTGGGAGTGTGTGACCAGCGAGAAGGACTGTTGGAGTAACGGGGTCCCCCTGAGGACTGCAGTGAGCAGTCTCAGGGGCGGAGGAGCTTGCCGCTCGACCCTGGGAGAGAGAAGGATTTTGCAGTAGCAGGGTTCCCCTGGGGATTGCAGGAGCAGTCCCAGGGGCAGAGGAGTCTGCAGCTCGACCCTGGCAAAGAGGTGGTGATCACGAGAAGGGCTGGCACACCAGGGGTTCTTCCTGGAAACCATGGGGGAGCCAAGAGCACACAGGCCTGTGAGTCCAGAGCCACTTGGGAACGGTGAAGTGATGGCCTATCACCATCTCCTTAAGAAGGACATTGTGATCCTGTGCACAAAGAGAGAGTTACGCATGGGGAAGTTCACCAAGGCACAGTTAATCGTGCAGTTGGAGGAGGAGGACCGCTCTGAGGAGCAGATTCCTGACCCAGATGGGGCTACAAGAGGATCTGGGAGCAGCTGGAGCAGCAGCCAGGCACTCCTGAGAGTCTGGTCCCCAACCAGACAAGGATCTTCACGATTGGGTTCCCCATCAGGGGATCGGAGACGGATGGGATTGGAGCAGAGCCTGAGAGAGCGAGAGGACCATGAGAGAGAGCAAGAGGCTGTGGAAAAGCTGCAGGAGAAGCAGCAGCAGCACGGACTGGTGATGGTGGAGTGGAGAGACATAGGGGGCTGCCCAGGGGTCAGTGGGGAAACACGCCTGCAGGGGCGAGGCCCTGGGACAGAGGGAACTGTGGTGGTGCAGCCGCAGATGCTGAGGGACTGTGGGACCTGGGTGAAGGTCCCTGGGGTGAAGCCCCTCGCCCTGCCTATGGCCCGGATCCCTGTGCAGACGCAGGAGGGGTCGGACTGGCTGGTCATTGGGGTTCTCCAGGATATCGGCTGGGAGGCCCTGTTGGGGGGTGACTGTCTCCCCTTGGGACAGGATCCCGGCCCTGCTCCTGTAACTGCCGAGGGTTTGAATTTAAATCCAGGGAACCAATTGGCTGGGATGGAAATGGTCAGTGAAAATGCAAATGACCTGGCTGGCAGTGGGGAGGGGCTGCTGGGCTCAGGATACCTGCCTACCTGTAACCAGCCCCCTGGGACTGAGGGGGAGGGAGAGATGCTCCCCGCCCCCCTGCACACCGGAGAGGGGGCTCACGCTGGCTCTGATGCTGGGACCAGAGCAGAGAGCTCGCTGCCTGCCCCCACTGGGACAGCCAGGGCAGCGCTGAGCACGGGGGGAGCTGAGACCCCAGCTGAGTGGGGGGACACCCAGGCAAGGCAGGTCAGCTGCCAACCAGGTTTGCCTGGTCCAGACGTGCTGCTGGGAAATGATTATACAGCAGGGAGGGAGCTACCAGGGACAAGGCTCAGGGAGGCTGTGACCCCAGGCCCAGCGAGTGAGAGGGAGCAGGTCCCACTCCCTGCCCCAGCAGCTGAATCCCAGACCGAGCTGCAGAGAGATCCCTCCTTGGAGAAGCTGAGGGAACTTGCTGGTCACAGCGCTGCAAACCCCCTTGGGGAAGGCTGCAGGGACAGAGTCCTGTGGGAGAAGGGATTCCTGTCCCGGGAATGGGCTCCCCAAGGGGAAGTAGAACTGAGGGGAATCAGGAGGCAGCTGGTGGTGCCCCAGGAATCCACAGGGTTCTTCCCTCTCAAGCTGCTGGATGGGAGGAGAGTGAGGGGACCCCTGGACCGGAAAGGGGAGGATTGGGAGGAGAAGGGAAAAGACCCCCTGGTGGATCTCTTCCCTGAGGTGGGAGCCAATCTCCCCATCAGGTGTTCCCCATTCAGAGTCACTGGGAAAGCAACCCAGATCCTGGAGAGAGAGGTCAAGGACATGCTGGCTTTAGATGGGATCCAGCCGTTTTACAGCCCATGGGCCTCATCCGTGGGGCTGATCCCCAAGGGAGGCAGGATGGTCTGGTTTTATGGGGGCTGTCAGAAGCTTAAAGCCATCACAGTGTCCGATGCCGACCCCATGCCTAGGCCTGGGGAGATTCTAGACCAGCAGAGGGGGATGGAGAACTTGGCCCTGGCAGACACTGATAACTTGTGCATCTTTAGCCAGACCTGGGAGGAACAGGTGTCCCAGGTGAAGAGGGGGCTGGGCTCCCTCAAGGAGGTGGGACTGATGGTAAAAGCTGGAAAGTATAAGATGGGGATGGCAGAGGTGTTGTGTCTGGGCCACAAGGTGGGGAGCGGCTGCCCAAGCCCAGAGCTGGCCAAGGCCAAGATGGGGGCTCTTAACCAAGAGAGCCCGAATCGCAGCCCAGAGTGCTGGGAGAAGACCCTGTCCCAGTTTAAACCCCAGGAGTATTGGGGTGGCAAAAGGGTACAGGCCGCATAAACCTTCCCACATGCGGCCTGCAAGTGCCATCAAGCACACTCAAGCCAAGAGAGGGCACAAAACTGGGAGGGCCTGGTGTAACTCACACCAAGGAATTGGAGAGATGCTGGGGCATCCATGGGAACGTTGGTGGGTTCGAACTTCCCCAGGTCACTGGCTGGAGTGACCTGGCTCAGTTCGGTCTCGAAGGGGGGAGAGCTGTGACGAACTGGGACTGTTCCTAATGTTTGCTCTGAATACTGTGTTGGTGCCTCAGTGTCCCCTAGGCAGTTCTTAAGTATCTGGCAGAGCAAAGGGCCAGTGCACCTAATGCCTGGCACTCTGTATCCTAGCAACTGATGGCCTGGGCCCCTCCTCTGCAAAGGTGCCAACTGCAGGTGTTGGAGACAAAGGGATCAGGTGACCTCCTGGCCCGGGAAAGGAGCGGAGCAGAGAGGAGGGGCTGGAGGGGTTGGTTAGTCTGGAGCTACCTGGGGATAAGGAGTGAAGTGCAGACCTAGGGGTCTGGCTCACTGCCCCCCAGAATGGACCCGGCCGAGGGGTCTGGTTCGCTGTATCTACAAGCTCTGTTTTAGACCCTGTTCCTGTCATCGAATAAACCTCTGTTTTGCTGGCTGAGAGTCACGTCTGACTGCAAAGTGGGGGTGCAGAACCCTGTGGCTTCCCCAGGACCCCGCCTGGGTGGGCTCGCTGTGGGAAGCCCACGGAGGGGCAGAGGATGCTGAATGCTCCAAGGAGAGACCCAGGAGGTGAAGACGTGTGAGCTTCTTGCCCTGAACAAGTCTGCTCCAAGGGAGAAGAGGCTCCCCAAAGTCCTGCCTGGCTTAGTGGGGAGCAGTTCCAGAGCATCGCCCGGGGACTCCGTGACACCTGGGGAGGGCCGCGTGTTCATCGCTCACCACTCGCTGCAGGTAACAGTTGCTCAGGCTGCAAGTTTCAAAACTGCTTTGATTATCTGCCAGCCCCGCCAGCTGCCCCCCGATCTGTGTCAGATCGGCAGGACCGACGGAGGAAGAAATACGGCTGCTTGTCTGCTAGGACTTGTCCAGGCCCAATGCTAGGGCACGAAGGGACCAATGTGACCATCTAAGACTCTGCAGGACAGAGGATTTCCACTAGCTTAGCTAAGCCGGTTTAACTCAAACTGGAGCAAGCCCCTGCATGGATACTCATTTCACCTTGTGGGGGAGGGGGAGCTGATTGCATCTTAGCTTAAACCAATTCCTGACTGACTTCAACTACCCTGAAATCACCCGGGTTTAAACCAAAACACGTCCCCATGGCTTTCGGCGCTGGGTTAGCAGAATCAGTTTGACATCACACACTGGCGCAGCACTGCAAGTAAACCATCCCCCCAGGGAGCCAGCGGAGGGATAAGAAGGTCTCTCCAAGGACCCTTAGCAAGCAGGCAGCAATCTGACCAGGCAGACAGCTTCTGGAAGGCAGCTGTCCGTTTCGGACCGGAGGCAGGGCTCATGCTAGGCCCTTTCGGGTGAGCCTCCAGCCAGCAGCTCCCTCCCTGGTGTCGTTGGCAGAAGGGAGGATTTTGCCTCAGCTCCAAGGCCTAAAAAGGCAACGTTTCCAAGGCTCCAGTGCAGGCCTGAGCGCACGGCACCGAGGGTTGGCTCTGGCCCACAGGCTCCAGTCTGCAGAAACTCTCCCGACGTAATCCTGCCACCTGCCTCGGCTGTTTACCCAGCCCAGCTGGCAGCAGAATGCCGTGCCCAGGAATGCCCGATGCTGACTGGACTCAATCAGCATTCCTGCGCCCCCGGCATGTGTCATGGCCTGTGTCCCCCAGGCAGAAGATGCCGAATTATCCCTACATGGGCTCCGTTCCTCCACACCAAAGGAGGGTTTAGACTCCAAGGCAGGGCAAATCCATGCTATGGCTTCTTCTGTGGGCTTGTCCCACAAAGTCCAATGGCCCATCCTGCCAGCCAAGAAGGAGAGGTGGAGCTCTCCTAGGAAGTCTGTCTACGCCTCTCCTCTTCTGAGCCTGGCAATCCCCTCCTCTTCCTCCAGCATTCCAGGAAGTACTGCCTCCAGAAGGCGGGACTTCCTGAAACAACTCCACTAGAGAAGTCTCATCTACATTTTAAGGAGAAAGAAGAGATGGAATTGATATGCCAGGCTCATCAGCCCAGAGCGTTTCATTCATGTCACGAGAGCAAAACACTCATGTCCCAGGCTATAGATCCTTTGCACGCTGGAAAGCACACTTGTGTTCTGAAAACTCCTGATCAGACATGGGACGCCAAGCATTACAATACAGGGCAGCCCATCGACCTTACATGACAGCACTGTGCTGCCTATAGCATGCGACTCTACTGATCCTCGTACCTGCATGCCTCACCGGGTACCAGGAGCAGCGCCTCTCCTGGCAAACAGCTCTCACCTGGGCCAGGAGGGGAGGAGAAGGGCCCGGGGGTGCAGGTAGTGGGAAGGAAGGCTGCCCAGTGGGGCAGTGGAAGATGCAGGGGGTGGTGGGCACCAGGCAGCAAGGAACAAGAATGAATTTCATTATCTTTAACGAAGGCCAAAGCTTGGCTCCCACGTCACAGTGGGAAGCGCCATGAGCATCGGCACGTTGCCAAGAGAGCGGGCAAGAGCATTGCCATGGGGATGGGGAAAGGGGAGGTGCCCACGAGACGATGTCGCCTGCCCAGGAAAGTCTGAGGACAGGGAGGTATTGGCAAAGCCTGGTGACGCTGGCCCCAGGCCTGTGAAGAGAGGCGGGGGGCCCAGGGGGCTCGCTGGGCGGGAATATGCACAACAGCCCAGGCCTGCAAAACTAGCATCTCCGGCCAAAGCTTTGATGGCAGAGCCATGGAACAGCTCAGCAGCTGGGATCGCTGCGTGTTCACCGCCCGGCCGGGAGGGGTTCTTTGGCACTAGGGCCTGGGAACCCATCCGGCTCACTCCGAGACTCTCGCTCAGAGACATCGCTGAGGCGGGAGCTGCCATGGCCTCGCTTGCACAGTCGCCGGGACCCCAGAGGGCTCCGCTCCACCCATCAATGCCCAGTGTGGTCATCCTGCCCCACCCCAGCCGCGCCTCAAAACAACGGCCCAGTCACCCAGAGCACGCCTCCTCAGGCACGACCCCCGTGCACACCGGCCCTGCCCAGCCCTGGCCCCCGCGTGCCAGTCAGCTGATCCGCCGAGCCCTTCGTCACGGACAAGGCCTCCCTGGAAAGCTGCAGAACCCAGTCCTTCCCCTGCCGCTGGGAGCTGGGGAGCCCCCCACTTGAGCTTCCTGGGGACTAGGCCCTTCCCCTGTCGCGGGAGCGGAGTGAGCAGGAACACGCCACCCTAAGGAGACACTAGGTGAAGAAGGAACCTGCCTGCAACCGCAGCTTCTCCCTGCCTAGGCAGCAACTCTGGGCTTGCTCAATCCACGCCACCGCCTCAGCCCACTCTCCGGGTCCTCAGGATTGTCAGGCATGACAGGCTGCCTGTGACATTTCACCCGCACTGAGAAACGGTGTATCACTCTCCCTGCCACAGCAGGGCCAACCCCTGCTGTCTCGGCCCAGGCTGGACCCAGGCACCGGAGCGCTAGCCGAGGGAGGGCTGAACTGCAGGACCAGTCCTCCCCCTGCTGCAGCCACTGGCATCAACTTTATTAGGAGGAGTCACTTGCTCTTTGCTGCCAGGGGGGCCCAGGCAGTAGAGGGAATTGGGGCGTCGGAGGAGTTTCCACAGTGTGTTTGGTCCCCGGCCTCACAGCTGACAGCACTACAGGCATCAACGGTGCTTGTGGGTCGGGGAATACAGAGGACCCCCGTTTATTCTACAGGCCACTGGCAGCTGTCACGTGCAAACAACCCCTGCCACTTCCTTAAGGCCCATGGTGAGCTAACCACCTGCAGCAAATAACGCCAGGACGAAGGGGAGGAGAGGGAATAAAGCCTGCAAGCCAGTTTCACCCCACGGCAGTGCTCCGTCCAGCCCTGATCACTGAGCAGGAGTGCCCGATCCTGCCAGGGGCTGGGCGCCTCCCAAGGGGTGGTTTGGCTAGGAGTAGAGGATGTTCAGCACCATGCAGCACAGGACCCGGCGACCTAAGCCCCAAACTCCCGCTCTCACGCGGACACAAAGTTCTCTGGCGAGAGGCATGGGAAACGCGGCGCTGATCCCGCCACGCGACCCCGGGCGCTGACAGCTGGGTCATCCAGCCAGAGTGCAGATAAGGGAGGGAGCAGTCCCCAGCCCAGGCCAGCGGGTGAAAGAGACGTCCACAGCGCAGAGGGAAAGAACCTCTGATCCTTGTCAAGCCTGCAGCCAGCCAGCCAGCCCGGGACGTCTCATTAACATGCGATGCTCTTCCCAAAAACAATGGGTCACCTGCCCCGCTTGACTGGCTAAAGCAGATATTTTAAGTACTAGATTGTTCTTGGATTAGGTCTGTGGCACCTTGTCCTAGTCGGCAAGGTGGCGTGTCCCTTTAAGGCCCCCAGATGAGTCGGTTTCTGGTTGCCAGTGCACATGAGCTCCTTAAAGGGGGTCTCTGCCCAGCTGGTCAGGTCCCCAGCTTGAAGAGAGAAAGCCCAAGGGGTTTTCAGCAGCGACCACACTTGGGCTTTGGGGGTCCACGCAGGGTCCACTCACTAGCTGATGGGGTGAGGCCCTGGGGACTGAAGTCCTCTGCGCATCCACAGCAAAACAGGGCGTGCGTCCCCCAGGCACGGCCCACCTCACCCACCGCTCAGGGTGTGACACAGCCCCCTCTGGGCCATTAGCTATCAATTCCTATCCGGCAGCATCTGGGCTGAGACCCCCCACAACCCATTTCACCTAGGGACACAGTCAGCTAGTGAGGTGAATCAGACGGAAGCCAGCAGACCTCTGTGGGGCGACACTGAGGGACCCCCCAGCCTGCCATGGCCCCTTCTCCCCCCATACACGCCAGCCTCCTGCCATGACCCCCGTCCGTGCTCCCTGTCTCCACACACACACTCTGCCCCTTCTGCACAAGCTCCCCTTGGTTCCTGCCAAGGGTCATTAGGAGTTTCCGATCCAGGCCTTTGTTTTGCCCTTCTCCACGCTGATGCCTGGTTCATTTCCAGGCCTGTGAGGGCCGTTTCCTTTTCTAGGAACACAGCAGAGACCAAGCCTAAAACCAGCTGCGCGGGGAGCAGGGGCCAAGCTAGGCAGGCAGCAGCTTTCATTAACTCTCTCCTGGACCGGAGCGTCCGTGTGCTCCCTGCCCCTCGGCTCAGAGGGCACCCGGGAGGCCCCCGGCGCGTCCTCGCCACCTCTCAGCCGGGGACCGCGAGGGGCGCAGGGCTAGATCCCAGCTCTTTCCTTTCCATGCCACTGAACCGCCTGGGCACTCATTAACCCGCCGGATTAACCATTGCTCATTCCACAGCCCCAGCCTCCCAGAGAGCTCAGACCAGCCAGCTGAGCCAGGACACCCCGGGGGGCAGCGAGGAGGGGAGGAATTAACCCTGTGTGCTCCCACGGGTGAGAGGAGGGGCTGGCTGTCCCATACAGCCACCGCTCTCTGGAAGGAGTACAAACGCCAGGTGGCTGGCACGTCTCACACAGGACGGGGGAGAGGGGTCGGAGTCGTCGGTGGGGCTGGCTGGGATCCCGCCCGTTGCAGTTGGTCAAGGAAACATTTATGCTCCTTTCGGTTGATGCTCCGGCACATTCTTCCCAGCCCTGCCCATGGCATGCTCCTCCTCCTCTCCCCCTGCATCCCCTGCGTGCACACAAATACACACACACACACACTTCAGCGACCGGTCCCCACCCCACACTGGGGCATCAGCAGGTGCACAGCTGTCACCACACCGTTAAGATAACACCTGGGAACTGCAGACGCCTTTCCCAGCCTCATCCCCGCCCTGTCTTCTCTCTGCTGCTCCAGCCAGACCCAAACTCGCCCCATCTTCCTTGCCCTCTCCCTGCCACCTGCGAGGTCAGATACCAGGGTGGTGGGCAATGTGGAGAGAGACATGGAGCTAGCAGATTCCCTGTGCCAGTCTCAAAAGCGGAGCAGGGGAACACACAGGCAAGAGGCAGCAATACCAGCTTAACACACAAGTGTCAGACGTGATCCAAACAGCTGTTGCATGGAGCAAGGGGAGCAGAACACACCGAGACTTCCTCCTCATCCCTAGCGGGATGGCGCTGATTGTTGGGGGGTTACACCTGCCACGGGATTTGATCCCAGAGTCACAGCCGAGAACAAGATTCCTAGGGAGCTGCTGATGACAGCCAGGCATCCCACCTCATCTATCTTCTCCGACACACTCTGCCCCCCATCACAGCCCTCCCAAACTCTAGCTGGTCCTGGCTTCCAAAGAGGGAACAGTCCCCCCATTCCCCAGCGGCGCTTTCCCCTTTGGCAGAAACCTTGGGCGGCTCTTACCTGTTTCATGACGCTCCCAAAATCCATCCGGTTTCACTCGGCCTCCGAGCCGGTTACATCCAAGGACCGGGCGTTCCCCTGGCCGGCGGGGCGAGTGTGATGGGACAAGCGTGGGGCTGGGGCGCAAGAGGGTCCCGGTGTCGCTGAAGCGCAGGCTGGAGGGTGTGAAGAAATTTAAGAGCTGTCCCCCGGGGAAGAGAGAAAGAGCCAGGCACAGGGGGCGGGGGAGAGGGGGCTTGGATTCCCGCAGGTGGAGAGAGAAATCGAGGCAGCCCCAAGCGTCTGGGGAGGGTGAGGCCAGAGAGCGGAGCGTGGAGCGACTGAGTGCAGAGCAAAAGCTTGCAGGACTGCGCAAAAGGGTTTTTCCTTCCCACCCGCCCAAGCTCCAACTCATTAGCAGCCTGGGGATTTTTTTTGTTTTTTTTTTTGTCCTTCTTCCCTCCTCGTGCGCACTGCTGTCCAAGTATAACACACACACACCCAGCCCCACCGCTGCTGGCTGGCTGGGGCCTCCCCCTCCGGCCGCCTTAAGGGGCATGGCAGGCCCATCTGTGTAACCGGAGGGCGGGCAAGGCAGAGGGGGCTGGAAAAGCACAGGATGGGGGAGTCAGATAAGACAACAAACTAGGTCATCCGTCCTGTTCCAAAGGCTCCTATGCAAACAGACGGGAGGGGCGGCCTGTCTGGCCCTTATCACCCGCCGCCTGGCTGGAGTGTTTGGCATCTCTGCCCCGCCGGCGCTGGGAGGAAAGTTATCCTGGAACTGGTCTGTGGCACCTACCCCACCGGGCTCCGGGTCAGCCTGGGGGCCGTGGTAGGCCAGGATCATGGGGTGCAAGGGGCGGGAAGGATAGCAAGGCAGACTCTCCCTGCCCTACCAGGGATTGCCAGCCCGGATGAGAGCCAAGGGGAGCTGGGATCCTGTGTCCAACAGCGGGCAGTGCCAGCTGGTACACAGCAAGGGGCAAATAAAACCCACCCAGAGGGCACCTCTCTCCTGGCAGCCGTCAGGCAGCACGTGGCCTGCCTCTTGTCCATCTCTGACTCGGGCAGGGACCAGACACTGCTGCGAACTCAGCTCAGCTGAGCCCCAACCCACCAGAGGGTGTTGTCCATGCCCACGCCCCTGGGGGCTCCAGACGCCTCAGTACAGGGCCTGATTTCCCGTCCCATCGCCACCCATCTCCTCGCATCCCACGGCAATACCCCAGCTAACACCACCAGCACCACGACAAGACAGAGGGGTTTGTACCGCCACACGTGTATTTCCCTGTTCTGCCTTCGCCTCATTGTTATCTAAACTGTGTATTCCCGCAGAGCTGAGGAATGGGCCCCAGCGCGCCAGGCGCTGTACAAACACAGACCCAATGGACAGTCCCTACCCCAAAGACAACACTAAACCCCAGGTCTCCTGCCTTCCTTACGCTGTGCACAAAGGTGACAACAGAAGCCACCCCCCAGCACCCCAAACACAACATAGAGAGAAGTCAGTCCCCTACATACCCTCAGCAGCGCCCTGGCCCATCCACCCTGGTAGGATCTGGAGCTGGAGCAAGCGGGGACTCGCCAATATCAGGGGAAGTGGTGTAGTGGGGAAGGTTTGGGGGGATCCCTGCATTGACTGGCTGGATGCTGAGAGTTTGAATGACATGTGAGACAGGAAAACGTGCAAGGGGATCGGGTCCAAGCTGACGCACTCAGCGGCAGGCAGTTACGTTGAGACACACAGAGGCTGGTCGCATTTACCCTTTTTCCTCTCCATTGTTTGTGTTCCCCCTGCAAAGCCCAGACCTGCACCCCTGTGGGCTCCAAGTTCAGCTGCTGTCCCAAGCTGAGCCGGGCTGGGCCGTGGGGCTGTCTGGTCTCAAACTCATGCCCCGACTACCTGTCCTTGCTGCAGATAAACTGGCTTCACAGTATTTTGGACAGCAGCTGAACGCAGCGACTGCATTATAAAA
Source organism: Chelonoidis abingdonii (assembly GCF_003597395.2). NCBI lineage: Eukaryota > Metazoa > Chordata > Testudines > Testudinidae > Chelonoidis > Chelonoidis abingdonii. The sequence continues at coordinate 78,623,039 of NC_133778.1, forward strand.
TCTGAACGAAAGGCACCGGGACAAGGATTCCCTAGGAAGGTGGTGAAATCTCCATCCTTAGAGGTTTTTAAGGTCAGGCTTGACAAAGCCCTGGCTGAGATGATTTAGTTGGAGATTGGTCCTGCTTGGGGCAGGGGGTGGGACTAGATACCTCCTGAGGTCCTTTCCACCCCTGCAATTCTATGATTCTAAGGGGAAGAGTGCGAGGTTTTACCGTCCCAACGTGCACGTCTCTGCTGAGACGCAGGACGCCAGCCGAGCAGAGCAGGCGCGAGGGAGTGTAGTGCACACCCGGAAACACGAGAGGGCGGTGGGAGGAAGGCAGGTTGGATGTGAGAAAGGAGCTGTCGCGTGTAGGGGAGCTGGCTCAGGTAGGGAACCGGGGTGAGCCCCGTCCAGCCCTCGGGGAGATGCCGGGGAGCAGCTCGGAGCCGGCTGGGGGTTAGTCTGCCCTGCCTCAGCCGAACCTCGGCACCCTTTCCCAGCCAGTACAATGCCTCGTATCAGCGTCTGTCCATGCTGGGGGCTCAGCTCGCCCCCATCCCTGCAGTGTCTGTCACATCACTCCTCAATGTATCTACTCTCATGGCAGCGCTGGGCGGCAGGGCAGCGCCATCACCCCCATCAGCCAGAGGGGAACTGAGGCACAGAGAGAATAAGTATCGGGGGATAGCTGTGTTAGTCTGGATCTGTAAAAGCAGCAAAGAATCCTGTGGCGCCTTATAAACTAACTCCAACAAACCTCGATGCCAACTCTGCCTACATATCTACACCAGCGACACCATCACAGGACCTAACCAGATCAGCCACACCATCACCGGTTCATTCACCTGCACGTCCACCAATGTAATATACGCCATCATATGCCAGCAATGCCCCTCTGCTATGTACATCGCCAACTGGACAGTCTCTACGGAAAAGGATAAATGGACACAAATCAGATATCAGGAACGGCAATAACAAAAACCTGTAGGAGAGCACTTCAACCTCCCTGGCCACACTATACAGACCTTAAGGTGACCATCCTGCAGCAAAAAAACTTCAGGACCAGACTTCAAGAGAAACTGCTGAGCTTCATTATCTGCAAATTTGACACCACAGTCAGGATTAAACAAAGACTGTGAACGGCTTGCCAACTACGAACCAGTTTCTCCTCCCTTGGTTTTCACACCTCAATGGCTAGAACAGGGCCTCATTCTCCCTGACTGAACTAACCTCATTAGCTCTAGCTTGCTTGCATATATATACCTGCTCCTGGAAATTTCCACTACATGCATCTGACGAAGTGGGTATTCACCCATGAAAGCTCACGCTTCAAAACGTCTGTTAGTCTATAAGGTGCCACAGGACTCTTTGCTGCTTTTACAGAGAGAATAAGAGACCTACCCAAGGTCACAGGATTCCTCTGCCAGAGCAAGGATTTGAACCCAGGTCTCTGAAGTCCCGCTGCTGCTCTGACCACTGGCCCATCCTTCCTCTTGGAAAGCTCAGCCCCTCGGCCACAATGTGGTTCGTAGAGACCCACCCCCTAAGTGTCCTTGCCCCCACCCCTGCAGCCCGGTAGATCATGACCCATCACACCTCAGCCTCTAGGACCCTGCTGTCCAACAGCTGAAGCTCCTGTCCAGCATGAGCGAGCTAAGCCCAGTCTGAACCCAGCCAGGGTGGCCCAGTGGTAAGGGCCCTGCCCTGGGACTTAATGGGTTCAAATTTCCTGCTCTGCCAGACTCTGTGTGGGATCTGCGGTAGGTCATTCAGCAGCTCTGTGCCTCGGTTTCCCCAAATGACGGAATTACCTCCTGGGGCGTCCTGAGGATAAATACGTTGAATGCTGGGAGATGCTCAGAGGTAAAGTAATGAGGGCCAGATCAGTACCTTAAGGACAACATTTTTCCTACTCAGGGAGAAGTCTAAAAGTCCAGGTCTCCTGTCCTCTCCCCACCAGGCATCCAAAGCTGCTTTGCAAACACTGTCCCCTCCCCACACTGCAAAGATCTCACAGCGCCAGCGCTGAGCTCTTGCATTCCCCTTCACAGGCGGCGCACAACCCCACTGCTAACCTGCCATCGCAGGAGACGCTGACACGGCCTCATTACCAGCCACCGTGCTCCCCCGCTGTTAGCGTTCATCTGATCCGGGCAGCTGCAGGGTCCGGCTTGGACACCAATCAATCACCCACAAATGAGGAATCCACAGCGCTACCTTCACAACTCCCACGCGCCTTGCCACGGTTGCTACAAGCAGCCCCGGGCTTTTCCTTGGAGGAACCCGTCGCTCCTGGCCAGGTTAATTCATTTTTTGCTGCTGGTTCCCTTTCTGTTCCGTGAGCAGAGAGGAGCCACCCTGCTGTCCCCAAACCCAGCCCCTCTCCCCACCCCAGCCAGCCTCCCCAGAAACAACCAGCCAGTGATGACTCAAGCTTTCCCGGCTTTCCCTCCCTCTCCGCATTGTGCTTTACTGCACATCTGGTTCCAGTTGTGGTTAGTAAGCGAGGGGCAGATCTGATGGCTTCCTCTGAAAGCAGGACTAGGCAACGTTTTTCAAAAAAAGGAGGAGGAGGAGGGAGGGGGAAGGAAGGAGGAGAGGGAGGAACATGAAGTTAAAGGAGCGTGCAAGGGTTTGCTTCTGTTCCTCTGCCTCTCCCTGCAGGCTTGGCCACAGAGGCCACGAGGAGGCATTTCCCAAGAAAGATGGGATCCCATTAAAGACCTATTCCCAGATCAATAACACAGAGGGAACCTACCCCCTGCAAGCTCTTCCGGACGAGAAAGCCGTCAAGTTAGATCCTGCAAGGCTGCGAGAGCCTGGCTGGAGTCTGCTCCCCGCTCCGCAGGGCTCTGTATCAGGACCACTTCCCTCCTGGCCAGTTCACCTCTGTGCTCCAGTCTCCCACTCCGCAGATCTGGGTACTCGGGCTACAGAGGGTGGAGACTGTGCCTGGGCCAAGTCTGTTCTTCACGTATTGATTTTTTTTAAAATGAACAGAGTCCAAGTGCCTTTTGGTGATGGGCCCTTCATAAATGATTGAAGGAAACGTCAGGGCCGATTTGGCAGAGAGACCGCCATCGATTTCAGCCGGGGAGCGTCAGGGCTCAGCAAGTCCAAAAATTAGCCCTTTAATAATGACGTACATATTGGCTAGGGCTCAGAGGCTGGGTATCTCCCCCGACCTATACTCCATTAGCCAGACACAAACTTCTACAAGCCCAGCTCCATTTGGAGAAGCTCAGGCTGCCTCCCCAAAACCTGTTGCTTCCTTGCAGAATTAGCTGGGTCTCTCCCAAGAGCAGGATGTCCCCAGGGACTTGCCATCCTCACAGGCAGGCAAAACACAAGGAGAGGACTTATTTTATCCAACAGACTCCAACCCTGCTGCGTAGCCAGACAGCAACATCTGTTGGGCCCCTCAGAGGTGTCACCTCCCACCTTCCCCCCTGCACCGCAGCAGCCTGGGCTAACTCGACAGATCCCCCATCCTGATATTGAGCAAGCCCATCCTCACCGGGCTGGCAAGAGGCTGTCTCAGCCCCAGACCGCTCTGGTCGCTACTCTAGTCTAGTCTCCGTTTCCATTCAGAATCTGCCGAGATGAGGTGCATTACAGGATTAGGGAAGCATTTTCTTAAGTATATACACCACCATCCAGCTCCGAAGGCAGAGCGGAGAGCAGCAGCGGCAGCTGCTGGCCAGGCGCCCAGCTCCGAAGGCAGAGCGGAGAGCAGCAGCGGCTACTGGCTGGTCACTCAGCTCCGAAGGCAGAGCGGAGAGCACCAGTGGCTGCTGCTGGTCGGGTGCCCAGCTCCCAAGGCAGAGCGGAGAGCAGCAGCGGCTGCTCCAGCACCCAGCTCCAAAGGCAGAGTGGAGAGCAACAGTGGCTGCTGCTGGTCGGGCGCCCAGCTCCGAAGGCAGAGCAGAGAGCAGCAGCGGCTGGTCCAGCACCAAGGCAGAGCAGAGAGCAGTGGCTGGTCCGGTGCCCAGCACCAAGGCAGAGCAGAGAGCAGTGGCTGGTCCGGTGCCCAGCTCCGAAGGCAGAGCGGAGAGCAGCAGCGGCTGGTCCAGCACCAAGGCAGAGCAGAGAAAAGTGGCTGGTCCGGTGCCCAGCTCCGAAGGCAGAGCGGAGAGCAGCAGCGGCTGGTCCAGCACCAAGGCAGAGCAGAGAGCAGTGGCTGGGCCGGTGCCCAGCTCCGAAGGCAGAGCGGAGAGCAGCAGCGGCTGGTCCAGCACCAAGGCAGAGCAGAGAGCAGTGGCTGGTCCGGTGCCCAGCTCCGAAGGCAGAGCGGAGAGCAGCAGCGGCTGGTCCAGCACCAAGGCAGAGCAGAGAGCAGTGGCTGGGCCGGTGCCCAGCTCCGAAGGCAGAGCGGAGAGCAGCAGCGGCTGGTCCAGCACCAAGGCAGAGCAGAGAGCAGTGGCTGGTCCGGTGCCCAGCTCCGAAGGCAGAGCGGAGAGCAGCAGCGGCTGGTCCAGCACCAAGGCAGAGCAGAGAGCAGTGGCTGGGCCGGTGCCCAGCTCCGAAGGCAGAGCGGAGAGCAGCAGCGGCTGGTCCAGCACCAAGGCAGAGCAGAGAGCAGTGGCTGGTCCGGTGCCCAGCTCCGAAGGCAGAGCGGAGAGCAGCAGCGGCTGGTCCAGCACCAAGGCAGAGCAGAGAGCAGTGGCTGGTCCGGTGCCCAGCTCCGAAGGCAGAGCGGAGAGCAGCAGCGGCTGGTCCAGCACCAAGGCAGAGCAGAGAGCAGTGGCTGGTCCGGTGCCCAGCTCCAAAGGCAGAGCGGAGAGCAATGGCTGGTCCAGTGCCCAGCTCCGAAGGCAGAGCGGAGAGCAGCAGCGGCTGCTGGCCAGGCGCCCAGTTCCAAAGGCAGAGCCGTTGCCAGCAGCAGCAGCAGCACAGAAGGGACGAAATGTGAGAAGTGATACTCAACAATATCATTTTTCACAGCAGACTTTAGTGCCCCATTTCCACCCTTACTTCTGTCCTGCTGCTGCCACCCTAGAGCTGACAGCCAGAGTCCTGCCTCCAGGTGAGGGACTAGGGTGGGGGGAAGGGGGCCCAAGCCTGGGTGGTGGGGCTCCGGCTGTCCCCTCTATCTCTGCCTCCCAGGAGTGCACGGCCATTTTGCATGAGCCCCAGCCCCCTGGGAATGACAGCCAGAGCCCTTCAAAAAACACCCACACAGCTCGCTCCTCGCCTGCCACATTCCCACGCCTCCCTTGGGAGGCCCGCCCCGTAGTTTGAGAACCACTGGCAGGGGGTTAGGACCTGAGACCTGACTGAAATCTGGTGCTGGAAGCTCTCTGGGCTCTAAGCTAGCCGGAGGGCCTCTCTGGTTCCAGCCACAACCCCACCACAGGCGTAAGCAGCAAAACAACCAGAGGGGCTCAAGCTTTGGCCCCTTACTTCCCAGATGGGCAGGGGCTGGGGGGTGCACGAGAAGCGGCCCCCTCAGGGGGAGAGGGAATGGATCTCCCTGCTGCTCAGCAAGCCCCCTCAGCAGACATAGAAGCTGGCTAAGAGACTGCAAACGCCGCTGTGTTCGGCTCCCATTTGGCTGGACTGAGGGCTGGAGCGCACAGATGGCTGCTGTCAGTTCTGGGTTTGACACAAAGCCCGCTGAGGTCAACAGGAATCTCCCCACTGGATCAGGCCTGAGGCTGAGAGCCCAGCTGAGCCAGGTCTGGAAGGGCGTTACACAGGAGTAGGACCCTGCCTTCTAGCTAGCCAGAGAGCATGGGCCATCTCCAGTGTCCCCAGGCCAGATGGCTCATCATCTGGACACCTGCCATGGTTCACTCCATCCTGGAGACAAGGGCCTCCCCTTTCCGGCCCCACACATGGCCTTGGGGTTAAGGGCACGGGAAATCCTGCCGAGCAGCATGCCCTCCTGCTGGCGATTGCCTAGAGACACAACGGCATGCACAAGTGCAGAGACATCCCCCGGGCACCAGCCTGGCACACGGACAAGGGCGGGCTCCCACGTGCCTCTGGACGGCCACAGTGAGAAACCCCCTTGGCACTAGGGATGGGCGAACCATTTCCCTTCTGCCCAGAGGTTAAGGGTCTGCGTTGCTGCTCAAGGGCAAAGGGTCGGACTGAAGACAAAGCAGAGGAAAAACCTCCATTGCAACTCCCACCACCCTCACGTTGCCCTGGGTTGGTTCTTGGGCACAGTGACGCAACACATGAATGCTGGGCCAAATCCTTGCTTCCTGCCCTGCTGCCAATCCCCAGCTGCATCCTACAAAAAGCCTCAGCCAGAGCCATACAGCCTTCATGGCTTCACTCACCAACGAGCAGACCCGTGAGAAGATGTTTCTCTTCCTCCCGCACCCCTTCCGCTCCCCCAAGAGAAGCCAGGTCCCTGGCCAGACCCCCAAGCCGGTGTGTAGTATTTATGTTACAGTGCCACCTGGGAGCCCAAGGATAAAGACGCCTATTGCGTTACCTGCACTGGGCAGACCACAGCACGTGGCCCCAGACAGCTGATAACCGACCCCATGGAGCAGGTGAACCGGAGGGAAGGAATAGACAAACCGGGGAGGTCTGGGGTCAGAGGAAGGAACTAAAAGGAGTGCGCCGCACCAGAGGACCACACTCAGTGGGGCTAGCTTGGTTTACACACAGATTAATAACATTTATTTGAGATACACCCACCTCATAGAGCTGGAGGGGACCCTTCACTAGCAGGACCAAGTACTGATTTTGCCCCAGGTCCCTAAGTGGCCCCTTTAAGGGCTGAACTCACACCCCTGGGTTTAGCAGGCCAATGCTCAAACCTCTGAGCTATCCCTCCCTCCAGGCAGAAGTGTCTTATCTAACCTACTGTGTAACCCAGACCAGAGAACGGCCCCCAAACCATCCCTAGCGCAGATCCTTTAGGGAAACAGCCAGACCTGATTTAAACAGAGTCAGTGACAGAGAATCCACCATGGCCCTTGGTAAATCACTCCCTCTCACAACGTACGCCTTATTTCCAGTCTGAATTTCTCTAGCTTCGACTTCCCAGCCATTGGCTCTTGTTTCAACCTTTTTTCATTTGCAGACCCCTAAAAAAAATGAATGGGGGTATGGACCCCTTTGGAAATCTTAGACAGTCTGCAGACTCCCTGGTCATTGTTAGACCCTTCTCTGCTAGATCAAAGAGCCCATTATGAAATATTTGTTCCCCATGTAGATACCTGTAAATTGTAATCAAGCCACCCGTTAACCTTCTCTTTGTTGAGATCAGTGTCTGTCCATCAGCCACCCCCTGGACAACTCAGCCCCCCTGCCACATACTCCCCTGCACTGCACCCCCAAACTCACATGGCCTGGCCCACAGGTGGCCTATCCACACAATTTAGTGGATCTCTTATTGCAGTGAATTTGTCCTCTGCCGGCACCCATCCTGTGCGAGGCGCGGCCCAAACACACGGGAAGACCCAGGCCTTGCCTCTATGAGTTCGGATGCACAGTGGGCATAGGATGATTCAGTTGGGGATTGGTCCTGCTTGGAGCAGGGGGTTGGACTAGATACCTCCTGAGGTCCCTTCCAACCCTGATATTCTATGATACACGTTGGTGCCACTGTCTTTTAATTAACGAAATACCCCTGAGCCAAACCCATCTGCCCCGCCACGGCACCGGGGCCAAGCTGTTGCATGTGTCGGGGAAGCAGGGGGTCTCAGGATGAGATGAGAAGGAGAAAAGTGGGCGTACAGACCAGCTGGGGGAGGGCCTGGGAGACAACAATGACCCACGTTGGCACGACTGCTGGAGCAGAGAGGGCAGGAGGGGAGGGGATGCAGGGCACGGCAGAGCTGTGACAGGCCAGGAGAAGAATCTGGAAGGTGACGGGGCACCACAGGCAGAGCTGCGGGCATGGGGCAGGAAGGGGGGAAGTGGGTGAGACCCTGCAGGAGGCAGCTGCAGTAATGAGCGGGCAGAGGCGGGTAGCTGCGGAGGCTGAGAGAAAAGGTCGGGTTTTAGGCATACGGGGGAGGTGACAGAGCCGGGGCTGGGAGAGGGGGCGAGACAGAGGGACATGCCCTGGCAGTGCCCAGGTGACAGGAGGAAGGGGGTGACAGAAGCAGGCAGGAGAGGGGACGGGGCAGTTCTAGCCATGGCAGATGGGAGGTGATGTCAGACCGGGACGCCGGCCTGGCTGGAGGGGGTCAGGGCGGTGGGTTGGTGAGTCCCTAGGCAGCAGGGCCCAGCCCATGCAAGAAGGCAGATGATGGTGGCGCTTTCTTCTCCCCGAGCCTTGCGGAGCCTGCTGCAACCCCCTGCCCCCCCTCGCTCATCGGCCCTGCCCCAGCATATCCTCCCCCGGCCCTTCCCATCCCCGACAGCGCTCCCCCCATCCCTGCACTGATCACAGCCCGGCTGTTCGCATCCCTGCCCCATCTGGCTCACGTATGGCTCCCCCCGGCACGCCCCGCCCCCCACGCTGCATGGGGATCAGGGCTAGATCCCCCACTGGGCTCACAACACAGCTCCACTGACTGTGACGCGGCATCTGCCCATCAGACCTGTGAGCCAGGGGATGGTCAGTGCGCCTCGTACAGCACCAAGCACTGGGGCAGTTCTTAGGCTGCAATGGGGACGGAGCCTGCACCTGCCCCCTGGTGAATCAATCCAACTCCACTTCCCCCACCCCATGCACAGGCATTATGGGGGCAGGGATAGAAGGGCCTGATGCTGCATGCTCCGGAGTTTTGCCATTGATTCGAATGGGAGACCTACAGGGGGAAGGTCGGGGGTCGCAGGGTGGAACCCCAAAGCTGAGGGAGTTTTCTGGTGGCTGTACGAGCCGTGGGGCGGTTGCAATGCAGCCTGTGGAGTGTATGCAGGCCGGTGAGGGGGAGAGCGCCAGCTTGGTGATCTCGGGGAGCACGCCCCAGCCCACGAGAGGTTTGGAACACGTTCCAAGCGAACTCCGCAGCGGAAGCAAAGGCCAGACGAGCGGGACCAGCGCCTGGGCCGTTCCTGAGCTGCTCTGAGCAGCCGTTGGAGGAGAACTCAAATCCCTGCAAATTCACATGGACATGAAACACAGATACCCACACGCCAAGTCCCGCCTGGCCAGCCACGCCTGCATTCGCAGGGACGGCCTGGGGCACAGCTCACACACTGGGCCTGGGGGCAGCACTCGAGTGAGACCCCCTCCATGGGGTAAAAAATCCCGAGCGCTGCAGGAGACCAACCCAAAAGGAGGCGCTCTTCCTTGTGGAGACAGGACTCAGCGGAGGTGCCTTTCAGATGAGGCACACGGCCAAGGCCCCTGCCGTCTTGTAATCGTTGCAGACGCCGGGCTCTCCCCTGGGAGCACCACCTGGAATCCTGCCAAATTCCAATGCTGCCTCCTTTACATTCCCCCCTGCATTCACAGTGAGATGCAGCAGCCTGCTTCTTCCCAGCGGCGCTCCACCCCAGAGGTGGCTGCATGTCAGCACTGGAGCGAAGCTTGTTGAGGGCTCTGGGCTCCTCGGTGCGACAAACGAGTCACACGTTCTCTCACACGGCTCGAGGGGCACAAGCGAGCTGATCACCAGGAGCTGTGCATGACGTCTTGCTGCACGTCTCCCCGGGCCTGACAAGATTCCAGCCGCTGCTTGCTCGGCCTTGCAAGCTGCGTTTTCTTGGAAAATTGCATCCAACTTTATAGCTTCCAAAGGGCCAGAAAATCCTGGGAAATGCCAAAGAATAAACAACCGGGCCGGACAGTGACAGGTCCAGCCAACGGGAGTAAATACATACAAGGCGACAGGTTCCAGATAAATGAATGAAAAGGGAATTGCTAGGTTATGACCCAAGTCCGTTCCCAAATATTGTCCTCCCTGTACAGAGGCGAGATCTCCACCTAGAGGGTTCAGTGGCGCAGGTTAATGGGCAGGGAAAGGGTCGCTCTGTCTCTGGATGTCTTCCTCTCTGGAGAATGTGGCTTCTAACCTGGGAAGCCAAGGACAGCAGCTGTTTCACCCAGTGGCTTCCGTGTCAAGGATCCTCGTGATGCCTCCAGTACTACCTGTGCATTTTGCCCTCCAGGCATGGCCTGCCCAACATATCTCACATCAGATCACCGTCTCTTCATTCAAATCCTTCTCCACCACCTGCTTTTTCCCGGCCGTGCACAGGAGGGGCATTTCAGTACATTTTTAGGAGATAGACCACGTTCTGAGTCCTCTCCGACCCCTAGATCTCCTGGTGCATCTCACCCCAGGTGGCCCAGCTGTGATCTTCACTACCCATCTTTCTTCTCCTCGAATGGGATGGGGCCTGCCCCCTACCCAAACTGCCCACCCGACTCCTCTAGGCACTGCAGAAGCAGAGGAGGAGCCTGTTTTCTGGGAGGAGTTTCTCGTCACTGCTCTGGGCCACCAATCCCGCTGAAGGCCGATGTTCTGAAAGGCCGTGCAGGCAAGGACCATCACGAAGAGCTTGCCGTGAGACAGCAGCCCCCAGCACACACACAGGGTAAATGCTGTGGCCACCCTTCCTCCCTCCGTTACGCCAGCCGCTTCCATTTGCCATGGAATCGGTGTAACCGAGCGGAGAACCGAGGCTGAGAACTACCCTGTCACGGAGTCCGGCCCTGCACCCCTCTTCCTGGGACCCACAGTGACTTTTATCCAGCCAGTAAAACAGAAGGTTTATTGGACAGCAGGAACACAGGTTACAGCAGAGCTTGCAGGCACAGTCCGGACCCCTCCACTGAGTCCTTCTGGGGGTTCAGGGTGCTTGGATCCCAGCTAGGATCCCTGAATTTCCCCCATAGCCCAACCCAAACTGTCCTGCTCTCCTTCCTCCGGCCGAAGACCAAACCTTTGTTTCCTTCTCCCTGCCACAGCAGCTCCCCCTCCCCCCTGCCGGCTCACATTACAACCTGACTACCTGTCCCTCACCTACAGACATCCCTGCTTTCCCGTTCCCCACAAGACAGTCCTACTCCATCACATACCCCCACCCTGGACAAGACACTCAGAGTGACCAACGCGGCTAGACATTTGGGCCACCCAAAAACGTGGACCAGGGCCAGTTTAGGTTCCTAAGACTCTGCTTCCAAGCCCTTCCAATTTGCATGGATGCTCCACATGAGCACTAGAACAGGTGCTGGTGGAGGCAGCGAAGACGCCACGAGGCTGTTGCAAGCCCAGCCAAACAGGGAGAGCCACCAACTTTAATATGGCTGTTTCTAGTAGACCATGGCATTACTGATGGGCAGAGGGCCCTGCCACTGATAAGCGAAGGATGCAAGCGCCAGCGAGATCAGAAGGATTGCTCCCACTAGAACCAGGCCCAGGTTAGGATGTGGGATGTGTGACGTTATTGATATAAACTGCGACTATATAGAACAGTTTAACAACCAAGGTCTGTAGTGGCACCAAATCTATGTAAAGGGGTCATATAAGG